>NC_142530.1:29260464-29270464 GCF_964205215.1 Stylophora pistillata
TGGAGAGGTGTGAACGAATAAAGAAAAACCAGCCTGTTGCCTAAAGGTGAATAAAATCAAATAACATCCTGAGCCTCCAGTTGTAATAATAGTTAAATAAATCAATTATTATCCCAATAAAAATTATATTCCACTTCATCTATCCTTGCTACCCAAAAACATCAGATACACCCTTCACAACCTTACTTTTCAACTTATTAAATTATAAGAGGTATCTTACAATTTTATGAGAACCTGTACAGCTGATCAATCACAGTGACACTAGCTCATTGGTATAGTGACACTTCTCTCCCTTTTATTCGGCCCTCGTGAAATATTTTATCTTATCCGTCCCTGATGATGCCTTTGAGTGGTGAAAGCTCAGACTTCTACAATATTTTACAGTAATTCAAGACCACAGTGTTTTTATTGTTTTTTTTAACAGCTGATGGTATCAGTGAGGACAAAAAGCAATTATTTCCCAAGGCTTGTATCCCCTGGGAACAAGACTGAATGAAGTCAGATTAAAATAATGAGGAGAGTTTTGTTGACCTCTTTATGAAAATGTATGATTTACTCCTATTAGGTTTTAGAGAAATAAGACTGAAGTCAAAAGGAGACTTTGATACTGCCCATTAAGTGGTAATGGGCTCCAACCTGACTGCTATTTAAAGAAATTTAATGACATTTGCCAGGGGGGTTTGGCTGTGTCAATTTTACAGGAGGCAAATCATGTATGAATCACTCATTCCCAAGAAATTTATCAGCTCTCATTCTGGAAGCTTTAACACTCCTAAGGAATATTTAACGATTATTCCACGAGCGTGCACTGGATATGAGATGATTGATAGCCAACGAGGTGCTACACGCCTCGTTGGCTGTAATCACCTCCTATCCAACAAGCGCGAGTGGAATAATTGTTTTATTAAAAACGTTAAATTAAATTATTAAATTTTATTAGATTTTTACCTCCCTTTTAATTTTAAACTGACACGTATGCTTACCATATTTGTAGATTATGGTATATTGGCTGATATACTATAATGGCTAAGCCAATAAAAAGTCTTGAATTGCATTATCCAATTATCTAGTTTTTGATAAAACTGATTACTACTCACATTCATTTTCACTGAAATATGGACAAAACTTCTGAAAACTTTAATGGTAATTTTACCGTCACAAATACAGTAGACAAATCCTATATAGCATATTAGTCTAGACAAGTTGTGTACAGAGAACAAAACACTAATAATTTCAACAAGAAGTAAGCTTCTGGGAATAATGACAAACTCTTCAATAACAGCTAGCCACAGTAAATGTCACAGCCATCCAATCTGTCTATAGTACCAATTATTGGGTCACTTCACATTACCTTAAACGGAAGAGAACATAAGAAGCAACAACTTCAAGAACATGACACATACAGCAAAGTGAAATATAACTAAGCTGGTTTGGAATTCATTGCGCCATTCGTTTCTAATAACACAAGAAAGTGAAGGAAACGGCACCAGTTTTACTGATGAGACAAAGCCCACGCAATTTTTGGAGGTAAATGGACTAGTTAGACCGAAAGCTACATAGACAAACAATTAATTAACTGACAATAGTGAGGGATTTGGGGGCCAATTGAAAAATAAGTTTTACCTAAGTTTTTCCTCTAGTTAGCCCATGAAGCTCGAATCGGCAATAATAAAAATTACCTCCAAAACACGGTAAAAAAATAAGCGAAAAACCTAGTTGATTGAGGTAAGACCATAACCATTGTTAAGACACATGCCAACCTACCATATACAACAGACTTGAGAGTAAAAAGGACAAAGACGGTTTTGGGTCATGACTTGGAAAATCCACCAAAACCTCCCTAAAAATAATTCGCCGACGGTTGTAGTAAGAGCGACTTACGAACGAATCTTACCAACGGTCAAACATTTGGTGACAACAGCCAAAAAATAGATTCGTCTCATATTCTCAAGTTAGTTGGGCCTTATGGTGAAATAAAGCACTGCATACTTCGTTTGGCTGAATATCGATATATTTTCGAAAAACTCGATAACTGAATTTCGACCAAATGCCGCTTTTGAAGCTCAAAATTTCAGACTAATCTCGGAGCGTCGCGCCACGAATTGAAAACACTTGGACCGATAAAAGCTACCAAATCTTGAAAACAACATCAATACATATCTTGACAGTAATTTGAGCAATTCTTGATGGTTTATTTACACAATCTAACTGAATTTAACCGACCTTCTTCTAACAAGATTAAAAATAGGTAAAAACTAACCCGTTGACGTTATTTTACTATGTGCTATACAAAATAATCGACTGAAAATCTGGCTTTTGGAAGGCGAAGTGTGGTTCTTTTCGATCTCCAAACGATTTTTTTAGGGAAATGATTCAGTGCGATTTAATCAAATTTTAAAGTTGGATAAAATGAGCTGATTTGACGATGCCGTCAGTTGTTCGAAAGTGTTCACATTCAAACACAAACTCCATTGTTTCGCATTTTACATCCAATCTACATCTTATTTAACATGATATCATCTTACCGTCCATATTGCTGTATCACAAAAGGGGATTGCAGTCCTAAAGTTGTTGCATTGCTCCCTCAATAGCGATAGAACTTGGCAGGATAGTCAACACCTGATAATGATTGTTTTACAAAGCGTAACTCGGGGTTGCTCTATTCCCACTCCGTTGAAACACTTTGCGTAAGATATCTTATATAAGTCTACAACCGAACCCATGCTCGAAGACCCAGGGGCTGAGTCGATTTCAAGTATGGGCATGAAGAGCCCCTGGGGACATTGTCTTACAAGACTAGTTCCAAACGGTCGCAGTCGTTCTGCCATCTGATTGGTGCCAGAAAATCTTTGTGTTTTTCTGCCCTATCAGAGTAAAGTTAACAATTGGTTCATTCTTTAGCGTGCACTATCGAGTTATGGAGCACGCGTGAAGTTTGGAGAGCACGAAAGAAGCGTAAGAGTTGCCCGAGGCGATAGCCGAGGGCAACTCTAGCTTCATGAGTGCTCTCCAAACTTCCCACGTGCTCCATGACTCGATAGTGCACAGCTGAAAGCATGAACTAATTGTTTTAGAACATAGCCAGTGGAATTGTGCATCAAATCCGACGCGAAAAACGGACAACACTATCAGTTAAAGCGAATCGTGATGGCGCTGATGCCGAGTATGCTTTTCCTTTGTTTTTCTCTTTTTCTGCCTCATTTAAGAACTCTAGCCCAAGGGAAAAGGTCCAAACATTGTCTTCGTTTTCGGACTAGTAGGTCGAGTGTCTGTTTGTATCCATTATTGTCGCGAAATATATTATTTTTCCCCGCGCTAACAATGGCCGCTCGCGCGAAAAAAAAAATTTCTGGCGAAGTCGGATTTTCTGACGCTATCAGCGTGCACTATCGGGATTTTGAGCACGCTCACGTATAATGAATTTGATTGCGCGACTCTGCTAGCTATGTTCTGATGTACTTTAGAAACCTTTCGTGTGTTTTAACACGGACATATATGCTAGTAGCTCAGTTGCTCGCTATGACTGTTTGGACCGTGCGACGGAAATTTGCTTGAGGTGAAAAGTTTCAGTCTCAGCACACAATGTAAGAGAGATCGATCAGATTGTCCGCGAAAATTTTACAGGAAATTATACGGAATACTTGCGCAGGTATCAAGAGAGAACGTGTTTTAAAGTTTGTGAGGTTTGTATACAACACGATGGTTGAAGTCATTGATATGTCGCGTTAAGCGTTACACGACATTTAAGATTTAATCTTTAGACTTTTTGCGTAATTTGCTGTGACTGAAACTTTGCCAATCCCTTGAAGTTATTTCGTCGCACGGGCCACGCAGGTAGGTCGAGCAACTGGCGCTTTCGCCTACGGAGCTTTCTGCTTTCTGTGCGCGCCAAAATCTAATCTTCGCTTTGTAGTAAAGTCGTTCACAATAGGGCCAAGGTTGCAGAGAACCTTAAGTTCGTGGACGACCTCCGGCAAGCGCTAAGAGAAAGCTTAGCTGTGTTTCCGGTTAGCTAATTAAAATCTGAACAAAAAATTATTAATGCAGTAAATGGTTTGAACCCGGGGGTAACATGTGAAGGTGTAGTCTGATCGTCCGGGTGAGTGTAGTCGTGAGAAGGACTGTTGTCGGTGGTAGTGACTGACGTTTCGACAACCTGTGCGGAAGTCATCATCAGAGTCAAGTGAATGATTGTTGATCATCCACTTGACAATCATTCACTTGACTCTGAAGATGACTTCTGCACAGGTTGTCGAAACGTCAGTCACTACCACCGACAACAGTCCTTCTCACGACTTCACTCACCCGGACGATCAGACCACACCTTCACAAAAAATTATTAACGACAACATCGCGAGGAGAGGTGTTTTAGGGCAGTTACCGAAGTGGTTTGGAAAGAGTTTAATCTTTCAACTGCTGCCTAGAGTGTTGAAATTCTTGAGCTGGGAAGGCTACGGATTCTCTTCTAGTCCCTTGCTCATTGTCATTTCACCTCTTCTGTCGATTGTTGAAGACCAAGTTAAATACCTTTGATCATTGGGAATCGATCCGATGCTGCTTTCAATGGGAAAAACAAACCCAAACATCAAGAAATAGTGGATGGAAAGGGCGGGTTTGCTTTATTGCAAATGTTACCTTAGTAGTACAGGGTCATCTACCCACATCTAATAAACAACAGTTTCCACGCTTAGCTTTTCTTTTTTTTCAAGCGTAGATTAGATTAGAGTTTGGCACGCACAGAAAAATACGCAAGTACCAGTTGCTCGACATACCTGCGTGGCCCGTGCGACGAGATAACTTCACGGGATTGGCAAAGTTTTAGTCATAGCAAATTATGCAAAAAATCTAGAAAGATTTAAGCTTAAATCTCGTCTAACGTTTAAAGCGACATATCAATGACTGCAACCATCGTGTTGTTTACAAACCTCGCAAACTTGAAAACACGTTCTCTAGTGATACCTGTGAAACTATTCAGTATAATTTCTGGTAAAAATATTCGCGGACAATCTGATCGATTTCTCTTACATTGTTTGTTGAGACTGAAACTTTTCACCTCAAGCAAATCTCCGTCGCACGGTCCAAGCAAACATAGCGAGCAACTGAGCTACCAGGATATATGTCCGTGTTAAAACACACGAAAGGTTTCTAAAGTACACTTTACTGTGAGAGGGCAGAAAAAAAACAAAGATTTTCTGGCACCAATCAGATGGCAGAACGACTGCGAACGTTTGGAACTAGTCTTGTAAGACAATGTCCCCAGGGGCTCTTCATGCCCATACTTGAAATCGACTCAGCCCCTGGGTCTCTGAGGATATAACCGAACCGTGAACCAAATGTCAGCGCAATGTTGCTAGTTCAGAAACATGATTCTCACGTGCAGAATAACGCTAGTTAATTCCAAATGAGGTCTACTGAGATAAAACGCAAAAGTAAAAAATTGGACTATGAAGCACGTGGTTTCAAGATTTAAGGTCGTCTGTTACATATACGAAACAGGAGCAAACAATTATCTAACTCCTATCATAATTTAATGTTTCATAATTGAATGTTCATGGTACTTCGGGGGATATCGATAAAGCTCATTTTAGGTAAAAAAAAAAGGCGAAGGATCTGCAAAGGGCATAGCCCATAATACATCACTGCAGATGTGCGACAAAGAAAAGTGTAGTGTTCGAATATTTGTTTATTTAAAGGAAGTTTTATAAGGGTCAAACCTGGAAAACCACAACTTTCGCTGAAATATTTGTAAAAGCCAACGTTCAAAATCTTTATATTTATACTACTTCTTCTCCAGAGGCTTCTGTGCCTTGTTAAGTTACTCGTGCCGGTTGTAAGACTACGACTCACGGAGCACGTTCATATTTTTCGCACGCACCTTTTCCCGGCAGCGGTCCGAAAAAAGCTCACATCTGGAAATAAAACCATTTCCACGTAGCTCGGAACTCAAGAAACGCTTCGAGAGTAATCACTGCACCAGCTGACACAGCAGACTCGACTGCGAGTCGGTATACCTACATCAAATACTTGCATTTTGGAAACAGTGGCTTTGAAAAATCAACTCAACTAGTTAGTTATTTGGTATTCTTTCCCAAGAAGGTAGCCAAATAGTGATCTATCCCCCTCAAATAAGGTCGGGTCCAAAGCTAGCAATGCATTATATGACGAAACATTATAGAGCGTGGCTGATGCGGAATGAATGCCCAATTGCTCTCAATCCGCTTTGAACAGGGAAGAAGAGGTATAATTACTGTTTCCTGTTTTCTGGATCGTCTTTTGAAGCATAGTTAATAGAGGGGACTGGTTATGAAAGTCAGCGAGCATCAAAGAGCGAGACTATAGAGCAGCGCCGATGTCGAAAGTACCTGTCACGTGACCGCGAAGGTGCACAAGCCAAACACAAGTTCAAAGATGGCGGATGGTGGAGAGGATCTAATTTTGATTGGCGATAGTTTTGAGGCAATTTTAGACATCTTTGATGAAGATGAAGTACTGCAGGAACAGTTTTTAACTGCTGCAAGTGAAGTAAGTGCAGAATATTTAGAAGCTTACTCTTACTTAGTCTATAATTTTTTTTTTTGAAGGGGTTTACGGAGCCACACGCTAATGTACTTTCACGCGACTAACTACTAGAGAACAGAGAATTTCCCGACGTTTTCAGATAACAATTTCCTAGCTATATTCTAGAAAAATTATAAAATTGTATTTAGTTTCTCTGGTAGAAGTGCCCTAGATACTAAAAATTGCCTGAATATTGCCTGGGTTTTGCTTTGTTAAAAATAGTTTACAGAGAATGCAACCTGACAACAAACTGAACATTGTCGCAAGTGCCTTCGGAAGACGGCAAGTATGTTAACATTTGATCATATTTCATAGAGACAGACTCTAATATGCTGAAACTATGATTTAATATTTTTTGGTAGGTCCAATCAACCGAGATTGTTTGCAGCGAGTGTGGGAAAAAATACAAAACAAGAGGAGGATATCAAAGGCATCGAGCTGCCAAGCACAATCCAAATCGGAACGAGCATCGTTTGACTTTGACTGCTAGTATTCTAGCTGAGATTGTACGCAATGCATTAAAGAACATTTATGAAAGGGAAGTTTTTGCAGAAGATCTAAGGAAGGAGTTAAAACAGTACGAGTATCAAGTGCTTGAAGAAGGAACTCAAGAATTCTCTGTAATGAAGGCATTATTTGAAGGCTATTCAAAAAATGGGAATGCCGAGAAATTCTATGGCAACTATTATGCTCAAGTACCATTGAAGTCTCCAATGCTTTTCAAAGGACTATCTCAGAATGCTGCAACACTGCTTGCAACCAAGGTAGCTGATTTTATCCTGTCCTACTGCAAGGGCATTAAGTCTTCTTCTGACAGTAACCCACCTTCATCCCAAACTGTATTGTCAGAAAAACAAGAAGCTGGTCTTCAGTATGTTGGTGGATATGTCTTGCATAACTTGCATAAAAAGTATGCAAGAAACAATACAGCAGAAAACCAACAGGCAAGGGCAATATTGAAAGCTGGTAAACAAGAGTATGGGTGTGAGAGTCAAAAACTGGTGTCAAGTTTAAGCCGGGGTGGCTAGTGGAACATTACCAAGTATGCACAGAACAATTCTCTTAAAACAGAGCATCAATTTTGGCATCTCACTTCAGTTAACTGCTTGAAAAAAGTGGATGTTGCTGGCATAACTCTCAACTCAGTAACTGACAGTGAGGTATTGTCAAGCTACCAATGTATGGTTTCTGATGCAGAGCTAATCCCAGAGGCTGAAGTGAGCAAAAATGTGCTTCATGCTATAGTAAGTTTGTATGTAAGGGTACGCTCCTTTTCATGTGCTGAGGACATCATTCAGCTCTACAAAGTAAAAGCAAAGCAAACAAAGGCTAAAGCTCTCCAAAAGGAGATCATGAGAAGTCATGATCAAGAACAAGCAAGGCCTGAGTAATGTAATAGATTTTTATTACACAAGACAAAACAGTTATATGATACATGGAGAAATATTTGTTGCTTTCTCACTATATTTGTTGTAATATTATTGTCATTTATCAAGAAGAGCATTTTCATTCTAAGAGTTGTTCACATATGGTATAAAAATTTAATTTTCAATTTCTATTTTTCATTTTTTATTTATAGCAAGTACCTAAAAGTATTAAGGTTCCTTGCACAATAGATTTAGAGTTCAGGAATCTGATAACAAATTCTTATTTAACAAAACAAATGGTTGTTACTGGTTGAATAAAGGTAATGCGTGTCAAAGAAACTAAATACCTAATGGAAACCATTGAAAAGTCATAAGAAAATGAATATGATTGACCCCTCTATTAACTTTGGATTAACCAATATGATAGTTATAGGATAATAACATGTATCTAAATCATGTAGTAAGGAAAACAACACAAATGTCATGTAAATATTTATTTTCAAATTAAACATGTTGAAACAATAAATGAAACATTGGTGATTGATTTATGTGCATTAATTGATTGTTACATGAATATCTTGTATTATTGGAGTAAAAAAATTTAGAAATAGAGTGTGAATAGAGTGGCTTAGAATGTGCCTCTACTAGCTATGAATACGCTAAACAGTTCTTTGCTTTTTTCTACATGGTAGCTTTTCATTGGTCACATTAACCCAGGCTTTTTTTGTGTCCTTTCTGCCTCTAGTGTTCCCACTCTGGCAGGAGACTGACCTTTCAATTCTAATAGTGTTGCTGTTGTAGCTAAAGGTCCTGATATCTGGATTGTCACACCTGCGGCCAAACTGCCTCTGCTTTCCAAAATATTCTTCCACAGGATCTTGACAGAACCTTTCTGTCAGGACATACTCCATCCCCTCTGAAAGAAGAAACCTGGTGCACTCAATTGTAGACCCTGCAGAAATCTGGAAGCCTTCGTATGTCTGCCAAGAGAGGAACATCCTGGATCTTGCATTTTGGGTAAACTCACCCTCTCGGTTTTCAGTGCTCTCCTTCCAGCTCTGAAGATACTGCAGGAATTCCATCAAAAAGCCAAACCTATAAATATAAATTAAAAAATTACTTGTGTTCAAATGCATAGCAATTTATCAATACAGTCTGTGTTCTTAAACTTGAATGACAGACTTGTAGGCAAGAGTATTTACATGAAAATAATAGTGATAAAAATGTAATTTTGCTCTTAAAATCAAATTAACAGGTTATTATAAATTGAGTCTTATGATAGACAATTTGAGCACTAAACAACAAGTTATGATTATACCAATAGTTCAAGCAAGACTTACCATCAATCTTGAGTAGACCTGTAAGGTGCCAGGAATGGCTTTCGTTTTCGCTGGTGCTCAGTAAGACTTCTGACATTTAGGCAGACAAAGTCTTAAACCTGACTCTCTACGAAAGAAAAAGCTGTTTGTTTATATCTTAGTAGCTTGGCAACGCTACGCACATTACGCTCAGCAATCGTATCGTTCCATAGCAAAAGTTATCGAAAAATACTTACATATTTCAATATCTTCGGACAAAAAATGCTTTTCGAAAGTGTAGAGTTTGTCTTCATCTATCTGTCTTTTAAAATCTTTATCCATTTCCCTTGTTTTCTTGAGTACACCAAGCCACTCGTTGCGCCATCTCTTGTGATTTTCATCTTTCGCTAAGGGCAACTCGAAAATGCCGATTCCTTTGGTTCTTCTACAAGAACCACATCCAAAGTCACAGTGTACTCTTACTATAGCTATGAACGAGCTGTAGATATCCCTATGAGGAGAACGACACGCAATGCTGTTGCAGAGTTCACATCTTTTCTCTGCAACTCATTTTATCAGTAAACGAAAATGCCAGTTTGAAGCACTCGTGTCACATTTTCTCATAGCGTAACACCCGGTATTTCTCAATTGAGGATGTGGGTAGTACCCAAGTGAAATGATCGTCTGGGCCATCTGAGCCGTCTGATGCCGCTTATTTGAGGCATTGTCTGGAGCAGCCAATGAAATCGCTTTATGGAATAATCCACGTTCGCCCGC
>NC_142530.1:29275464-29345464 GCF_964205215.1 Stylophora pistillata
TCAGTGGTGAAGTGTACAACCTTGCATCTAGGGCTGGAACAGCATTTCTTGCAACTAATCAAGGGATGAGCATAAAATTTCGAGAATATTTTGGTAAGAAGACAATATTTGCTTTCAAACAGTGAAATTTTATGTGACAAGTACACCATAATTATTCACTTTGAGCGAGGTTAAGAATATGGAATCGAGTGTACTGTTTTGCATTTTAAACCAAAGATGGCATCTGCAGCCAATATCCTATTTGTGGATTGTGGCCATATAATAGATGACAGGTTCTTAATCAACCCTTTTCCTCCCCAGTCTTGCCTCTCTCTTGTTTTATGGTGTACATTGTGTATATTTTCTAGTGTTTGATTGCCCTCGCCTTCATTAAGATTTTAATAAAGCAATTACCCTATATGAGTTACTCTTACAAACAGAGCACTGCAGATATTTCATTCACTGATTAAGGTTTGCCATGTTATGGGAGAACTGGAACATAAAACATCCTTTTTGTGGGTGTTGGTGGACCTCATGAAGTGCCCATTAATGGAAGCTAAGAACTATGAAAAATGAACGGCACAATTTGGCACTTTGTTTCAAGGAAGGGAGCATGTCTTCAAGAGCTGCATCAAAGATGATGTTAATAAGTAAGATCAAGATGCAGACACTGCTGTGATCTTAGCAAACAGGATAATGTCTTGATTGAGTCACCTATATAACAATCTTGCCATCTACCTTAGAGCCTGAGACAAGGAATTTCAGTGAGGGGTTGCATCTCATGGGACTACAGTACAAAATCCTATTTGATAGGGACTGGTTTTGATACCAAGAATAATTTATTTTCAAGTACTCCAGAGTTTTTAAACATTAATGTTGTAGGTGTTGTGACTTTTTCAAAATTAAGGTACATGTATGTAAGTTGAACCACAAAGAAGTGTATGGGCCATTTAATAGAATCCTCATGTGAAACTTACATGTAGCTGCCATTCATATCTTGTTTACATATTAAGTCTTTTGTTTACTTTCTGTTTTATAGGTGCAAATCATCAGCAATTTACTATTGCTCATGTGCAAGACCTTTTCAACAAGAAATACAGTAAGTATTTAAAAAACTGCAGAAGTTATCATTAAACAACTACGTTTTGTATGTAACTAGTGGTTTGAGTTACAAATGGAATGTACTAAAGGAATGTAAATTTTAGTTTAATGCATGTATGAGTTATTTCAGAAATAGAATTTTTCTGGTTTAGTTAAGAAACAATTAATTACAGTGATGTTTTAAATAATGATCAAGTACTGGGAAAGAACATTATCTGCACTGCCCATGGCCCTCTTTACTTTTAGTGTTGTGCAAATTTGGATTCTGGGGAGCCATTTTGTTTACCAGGGGCCATTTGCTCTGTTATTTTAGTTACACTTAGTCAACAAGGATTGTGTACTGTGTAAAAAGGGCTCAATTAAGGACCAAAACAGCTACAGTAATTACTTCCTTGAAGACATAGCTTTTGCTAGAATGTTATGAATAATTTGTTGTTTTTCTACTGACGCCAACTCAAAACCAAAATTCAATACTAACTTTTTACTTAGATATGCAAACATTTGTAAGTAGCGAGCAGAATTGTCATGAGTGAAAGTTGTCTAAAGTTCCATCATCTGCCTTAGTTGAGCTCTGAAGGAAGTCTTAGGGTAATAATTTACCGTAAGTAAATTTAAGGTATTTTTTGCAGTCACAAATTTGATTAATTAAAATTAATTAAATTAATTTGCTGAACATTTCACTGATAAATTAACTTTAAAAACCCTCCATCTGGTTCGAAATCAGGCCAGATTGCTGTATCAAAGTTAGGTCAATTTAATTCCATAGAGGTATAACCAAAATGCGACTGTTCATTCAGATCATGCCGCATTAGACCAATCAATGGAAATGAAATCATTGATCAATTTAGCTACATTACAATAAAATGTTAAATAGTATAATCTAAGTGAAGAGAATGACCCAATATTGATTCTAGAACCTAAGTGATAATAATTAGCCTAAGAGAATACACTCTTGATTGAAATGCCAAGACCAACAGTATTATGCTGGAGCCAGAAAGTATTTTTGTTAATGAAAGTCATGTAACCCTTTAAGCATACTTTTGAATGTTAACTCTATAGTTCATTTTCGAGGAATTGCTTTTTCCTTTGCTGTTATTTGCTTTTCCTTTAAATGCCTTAAAGGTTACATTGATTTTAATGTTTTGTCATGTGTAAATTTTAAGACGTCTAAATATAACATCAGAAATAGTGAGGTTACACTGGGGAAAGGCCTTTTTGGAACTGATGTTTTTAAGTTTTCTTTTTTTAATCATATTGTAGACCTGTGGAATTCTCTTCCACTACACATTAGAATGATTGAATCTTTCTCATCATTTAAGAACAGTATTAATGAATTTTATCAAAACAAATTTACTGGAAATAAGGATAGATTTTTATAATTAATTAATAATTATTGTCATGTTAATTATGCTATTTGAGCTACTATATTGTACGTAAAAAATTTTTTCCCTTCATTGAGGCAGTTTATTCTTATGAGGAATCTTTGAATTCTGTATAAACTGACCTAATTATTTAGATCTTGTAAATTTTTTATTTTTTTTAATAATCATTAATTTATCTTTAATTTGTATATTATGTTAAGACCTGTATAATTGAAATTGAGTATATTAAAAAATTAAATTAAATTGTTACTGCGAACGTGTCACGTATAGGATTAAAACAACACATTTATCTTTAATGCTCTCCACTGAACAAGTTTCATCTCAGTATATTAAGTGTACTTCACCAGGACCCAACTTATATGGTTTCTATTCTTATGAAATGTACCCATAGTAAAGTCGCTTTGAATTTGGTGATTCGTTGCAAATTATTTCACAACTATAAAATATTGTCGGTTAATTAATACAAATCACCTTTGAGGGAAAATTTCCTTGGTTTCTTCTTATTATTTCTTTACTGATAGTTAATATCTGCTTTTTTTGAAAAAAAGTTGAATTGTACTGTATGGAATTAATTATATTCAATGTGCGAGCAGTCGTGCATTCGGAGAAAAGAGAAAGGCAAATCACTGATGGACACTAATAGCTTTGACCTTAGTTTGAGCTGAACAATCAACTCTGATTTTACAGTTACGAAGCTAACTACACTTGCTAGGGAGATTATTTATAGTAGCATTAAATATTTTTCTCTTTTTTGGATAGATTGTAAAGATTGTGTGATAACTGTCAATCATACAGTTGTTCATGACTTTTTTGATGAGGTATTTTACGTTGCACCGATTTTGAGCTTGTCGCTTGTTTTCAAAGATGGAACACTTGGCAGGTCTGAATGGGACCTCCTTTTAAAATTCAGCTGTGAAATTTTGGATGCCACGCTCAGAAATCGTATGGCGACAGCCATCATCCAACGTGTATGGTTAATAACTGCAATGTATTATGTCATAAATACGCCAGTCTGATACTGAGTCGTCGTTGCAAACACAGGACATAACTTTAGATATAGGGTGGGTGAAGAGCCAAGAAAATGACTAATAAAACAGGGTTGAGTGGGCCACCGGCTACTCCCAAATTTCATATATTTAGAAAATATAAACAGAAAAATGAGGTTGATTTCGCGAGGTTCCAGTGATTACCTGTACACCCCACACTAACAGGCCGGTTAATGACCCCAATTTTCCGAAAATTAGAAAATAGCTGAAAACGGGGTCGTTCTCGCGAAGTTTCCAGTGATTACCTATACCCCCCACCAAAACACCAGTGAATGACCACAATTTTCAGACATCTAGAAAATAACGAAAAACAGGGTGGAGTTCAGAAGTTTCCAGTCATTATCCATACACTCCGCACTAACACACCGGTTAAGGACCCCAACTTCAGATATCTAGATACTAGGAACAAAAAATGGGGTCGATTTTGGGAGTTGCCAGTGATTACCCATACACCCCCCACCAACACTCTGGCTTAGTGACCCAATTTTCAGATATATAGAAAATAGCAACAAAAGACGGGGTCGATTTCGCGAGTTTCCTGAGTGATAAGCTATACACTCCGATTTAATGCTCCGGACCGAATTTTCAGATATTTCAGTTGAAAATAACAACATAAAACAGGGTCGATTTCGGGAGTTTCCAGTGATTACTCATACACCTCGCACTAAAACACCGGTTAATGACCTCCATTTTCAAATATCAAGAAAATAGCAACAAAAAACGGGGTTGATTTCAGGAGTTTCCAGTCATTATCCATACACTCCACACTAACACACCGGTTAAGTACCCCAACTTCAGATATCTAGAAACTAACAACAAAAAACGGGGTCGATTTCGGGAGTTGCCAGTGATTACCCATACACCCCGCACTAACAAACTGGTTTGGTGACCCCAATTTTCAGATATCTAGAAAATAGCGACAAAAAACGGGGTCGATTTTGCGAGTTTCCTGTGTGATAACCTATACATTCTGCTTTAATGCTCCAGGCCCAATTTTCAGATATTTCGGTAGAAAATAACAACAGAAAACAGGATCGATTCGGGAGTTTCCGATGATTACCCATACACCTCGCACTAAAACACCGGTTAATGACCTCAATTTTCAGATATCTAGAAAATAACAACAGAAAACGGGGTCGATTTCGGGAGTTGCTAGTGATTACACATACACCCTGCACTAATACACTGGTTAATGACCCCAATTTTCAGATATTTACAAAATAACAACATAAAACGGGGTCGATTTCGCGGCACCTCGCCCTATCACACCGGGTAATGAGTTTGCAATGCTTAATTTTCACGTGGAGACTTCTGTTACTTACAGTTTGTATAGATTTGAAATAACAACAGAGAACGGGGTTTATCTCTCGCGTTTCTGGTCACTAGCGATACACCCCACATAACTGACATTGCTTAATAACCCCGAATTTTCAGATATGACAAAATTATGACTTTGCTAGTTTTCAGCGCTTATCTCAACAGAGAGTCTGAATGGGGGGGAGGAGGGTCCACTTGTCGGTTAATATTCAGTCACTTAGTCGGTAGTATTTTTCACCCTTTGTCGCTAGTCGGTTAAGCAGCACGACGGGTTGACAGGTCCAGTTTGTAACTTCTTGGATAATGTGGAATAAAATGTGCAAAAAGGGCCTGTTTTAAGTACTCCATTTTCAAATAATTGGAAAATGATTGGAAGTGATAACCTGTATACCCTGCGTTAGGAGATTGTTTAACACCGATTTTTAAATCTTTGGAAAACTATCGTCTGGGACTCGATTTTGTTTGTTCAACTACAGAAACTGGGTCATTAGGCCACTTGGGTAGAAAGGGACTACCCGCAGGTCAAAAAGAACGTTGTCCTAGCTTCTTGAACCATTTTAGACAGAAGGGTCACTTATCGGTATCTACCGTATTTATTCGCCTATAAGCCGATCTCGGCTATAAGCCGAGACCCTAAACTTCTTCATGTCAGCAGCTTTGCATTGAAATAAAAAATAAACAAAAAACATTCGGCTATAAGCCGAGACCTAATAATTGCAAAGTACTCCACGCGTGTCGTTAACTGAGATGAATTAACATAAACCGAAAACAAAAGGAGCTTCCCCCTCGGGAAACATGTAACCAAAAAGTAGGTTATTTACTCAGTTGTTATTGGTCGTTTAATTGAAAGTAACAACAAATCACAGATAAGTTGAATTTAATGTGTAAATAAATAGAACCATGCGTGACATAACAAAACATTCACCTGAGTTCAGAATCCTGTCTCAAACAATCGCTCTCTTTCAAAGTTATCGTAATCGATCATCATGCCGAAAGTTCGTCGTTCTTCATACAACTTAGCGTTCAAACTAAAAGTCGTTGCTGAAGCAGAGGCCGTCGAGAACAACTCCGACATCGCTAGAGATTACGGAATCAGTGAATCGATGGTGCGTCGCTGGCGAAAAGATTAAGCGAACCTGTTTTATGGTGAGCTTAAAATGTCAGCAAAGCGAAAGACGATGGGCTGCCTTTGGCCAAAGTATCCTGAATTGGATCAAACACTACTGGACTGGTTTTCAGAGCAGGGGAGTCAAGGTAGGTCTTTCGCTTCTTTAAAACAATGAAAAGCTTCGATCAACTGATATCTGTCAGATCGTGTTGCAATGTTTACAGAAACCGTGGGAATGACCGCTTCTGATTGGCCAGTTTTTCATGTCGTCAAAACAAGTCAAACAATTGATCTCTGTTATCTTATACAGGAATTGCCGTAAGCGGATTAATTCTACGGCTAAAGGCAAAGGAGTTGAGCAGTGATCCAGACTTCAAAGCCTCACTGGGTTGCTACCAGAGATGGAAAAAGCGCCATTCCATCAGCCTTCGCACTAGGACAACCCTGGCCCAGCGACTCCCACAAGATCTGGAAGAAAAGATCATCCAGTTCCATCAGTTCGTGATCGCACTTTGGCAGCGGTATGGCCATTCGCTCTCCAGGCTGTTCAATATGGATGAAACTCCTATGCGATTCGAGCTTCCGTCGAGCAGAACCAACAATGATTTACATGTACCTACCCTTCGTGATCTCGGAAATTTGTGTTTGTTGATAATCGCTCGGCTTACAGTCGAATAAACATTGAATTTCGAATCTTGTTAAGCACCCTTAAATATTTTTTGGCGAAAATACACGGCTACAAGCCGAACCCCCTTCCTTGGCGAGAATTTACCTGTTCTCAGTTTGATTTGTTGGAAAAATCGCTCGGCTTATAGGCGAACAAATACGGTAATCTACTTGGGCTATCCAGGCACGTTCAATATCTTAAAAAGTTTGAGGGTTCTCAGTGTTGATTCTGTAGAGTCCAGGCAGATAGTTTGATGTTTGGAATTACAGCTTTATTGTAATTACAGCTAGTAATACGCTACGGCTGTGAATTTATAAATTAGTATCAAACCGCAAATGGACAAAAGAATGTTACATGCATATTCGCAAATGTATATGCACTACTGATAGTAACTGTTTTTCTTGAATGTATAACATTTTTTGAATTACATTGATTTATTGAAATAGTACAAGGCTGTGAT
Organism: Stylophora pistillata; assembly: GCF_964205215.1. NCBI lineage: Eukaryota > Metazoa > Cnidaria > Anthozoa > Scleractinia > Pocilloporidae > Stylophora > Stylophora pistillata. The sequence continues at coordinate 29,282,525 of NC_142530.1, forward strand.
GTACTTTGCAAAATTATCCTCACTAAAAAGTAACTGAAAAATATGCAGGGCTTACTGTAGTTTGCGAAACGAAATGGAATAACTGTAGTTTGCGAAATGAAAAATCTGTAGTATGCGAAATGGAAAATCTGTAGTTTGCGAAATGAAATTCCTCGCCTAGGCTGCGAAAAAGAAAAACAAAAAAGGGACGCTCGACTAAATACCCTCGACTTCGACATAAGACCCTCGACCCATGATGGCTCAACCAAAAGTTAGACTCCCATGACCTGTTAGAAAATGTAACGCAAGGGTCTCCTACCTAGCAAAGGTATGCAAAGGTGATCGCCAGGATAGTCTTCCGCCAGAATTTAATTTTGACAGGGAAATTTCATTTCGCAAACTACAGATTTTCCATTTCGCAAACTACAGATTTTACATTTCGCAAACTACAGACTTTTCATTTCGCAAACTACAGATTTTTCATTTCGCAAACTATAGATTTTCCTTTTCGTTTCGTTTCGTTTCGTTTCGCAAACCAAAGTAAGCCATCTCAAACTTGAAGTTTTGGGGATTTTTTCGCGTTTTGTTCGCACTTTCATCATTAAAATATCCTCAACCGAAGAGCCATTAAACACCATGAATATCCACATAGTTAGAAATGTTGGTGAACTTGTCATACTCCTTCATTCATCTTCAAAAAATATTACAAAAAGGTGTCGATTGTCCAGTTGAAACCTCGCAGAAACGCGTCGCAAACTCAACAAATGGCGTTAAGCTAATGCCACTCGCGCCTGCGCAGGCCAAATGCCTCTCTGTTCACTTTGCCGCTTTTGAGGACCAACGCTTCGGACCGCACTTCTGGTTGCAGTTCATCTCACGTTGCAGGAATACTGGGTAAGTCAACTGCTGACTCATATTATAACATCGTTTGTGCACGAGTCAAACTTCGATCGATCCAGTTAGTTCCTGCGTTTAAACCGAGCAAATTTCAAGAGCGCGGACGCGGTTGCTTTGTTCAGGTCGCATGAATTTTGAAGATCTATGGCTGTTTCCAACGAGGAATCGGAACAACTTCAGAATACCCGTCCACATCATTTACATATGTCGGGAGGCTTTGAAAAATGAGGTATAACACAGTAGACGCTATTCTTAGTCAATGAGTCAATGAAATGTAATTGATATGGCAGGGTTAACAATACATGCCTGCGTAAGAATTTTAAAATTATGCTCTATAGGTATTATAAATCATTTAAAATAGACTTTTTTCAATGCTTTTTTTAAGCTATTTACATATTCATGATCTACGACAGATGATGGTAGCTTATTCCAACAATCAATAAAAAAAAAAAAAAAAAATGAAACTAGTGGCAGCGCTTGGCCAGGTAGTATTTAATTTTGATTTGATTTCATTTATCTTTGGTTTCATTTTATTTCTATTTTACATTTCATTTACTTTCACTTGCTTTTATTTTAAAAAGAAAAATAAGAAATAAATCGAAATTTAAAAAAAAATAACAAAAATAATTCCTATAAATTTGAATATGTTTAATGGCAGTTCTCGGCCACTATACACGTCTGCAACACTTATGTCTTTGTTTGTCTGAGGCATTAAATGATTGAGAATTTTTTTCTTTTGGCGTTGAAAGGCCCATCCTAGTGAGTAGTTAAGATCTCAAAAACTGATTTATAGCAATCAATTTCTTTGAGATAGAGCCATTTAGATATTGGTATGTAAAATGGCTTATTCTGTTAATAAAAACCCTCAAAAACAATTGCGTCACACACCCTGGACGTGGCCACTACTGCCAATCTAGATTTGGATTCTTATAGAACTATGTATAAGCTTTCATGAAAAGTAAGTTTGGCTCTCATATTTTGAATTTAAAAATCTGTCAAATTTTCATGTCTCATGTGGAATAGCCCTTTTTAGCTCAAAATTACTTACTCCAAAAACATGCACTCGGCAGTAATATGAAATGAACTTGTGGCTTAAATTCAAAAGGGAACAGCAGATCTGAAAAAGATTGAAGAGCAAAGCAGCAAAAATAAAACAGTTATCTTGGCGACCAGTCTTAAGGAATAACCCGTGTTGGTTCAAGTACTCAGCGTATAAAAGAGATACCTATTTTTATAAGTTGAGGATGTCTAAACATGTTGTTTGAATCAATCCTGGCAAGGTGATTAAACTAGGAAATAAAGAGGTACAATCTTCTTGCTACCCACCAAACAACCTATTCATGTTTCTGAAAAGACGTATTAAAAAAAGACCTTTAAAAAACAGCTTCTCCAATAATCATCGGTTGTTCCACAGAAACTGCAATCATGGCCTTCCTATGGCTTAGATTTTCAACAGATAGTGATATAAATAAATGTGGGTATTACACTGTAGACCTCCTTTTATTGCATGTACTAAACGTTTTATTCTAGACTAAAGATTTCAAAATTAACAAGTACAGTATGAACACCTCATTTACTGAAACACACAATGTACTGACCTTATTTGACTGAATAGTGACATTTTGTGACTCAATCAATGAATCAATACTTTATTTACCCACATAGCGTCAAGGAGCTCGTAGAGCTTGTTCAAAATACATAGGTGCCTCTAAGATTAAGAATCTAAAAAACCTAATACATACTGTCAAGACCTAATAGATTAGAAATTGAAATTGGACTTTAATTGATTTTAATAAACATTGTCAGTCCAGTGACAGAATCCTTTATCACCGATGAAAAAGCGACAATATAGTGTAATGTCAGCTCCCATTCAGCCTGTGTTACAAAATAAAGAATTCTATAGCTGAGAGGGAAAAAGGGACTCACTGAAACAAAATCAAGGTACACTTGATAAACAGAAACATAAACAACATGCAGTATGATGCACGATCCTCGCAGTATTGAAGAAAATCATAAAGATGCAGATTGTATGTTGACTTGTAAATTTGTGTTGCAACATCCAAGGTCTCTTAATCTCTAAAGCTACAACTAATAGCTCCGCTGATCTTCTACAGGTAGAGAGACATTGTGCTTTCAATGCTAAAGAGGTGCAGCCCCAATGATTCCAAGGATCTCTTTAAATGATTTTTTTCAATACACAGCACAATAGTTTTTATCAGTTAGTCACTGACCTGATCAAGCAGCAGGCTAAAATCCACCTCAGTGACTGGAGGTAGTGCTGGATACACACCTGACAGAATTTTAAAATCGTTAGAAATAGGCTAACCTTTTGACGTCTGGAATGATCACCGTGAACAGTGAACACTCAGTGGGGAGTTGAGAGAGACAGTTACAGATTTGCATATAATTATGAAGAATTCTTGTAATCCCTAAGTGTTCAGATAAGGTTTTGTAAAGTTGATAAAGTCCTCTATTGCTTTTATAAAATATTTGTCAAAAATAACTCAACAAAGATAGGGTAACATGACAACTATGTTTACATATTCTCACTACAACCCTTATCATTCATGAAAATAACAACATCTGATCTCACCTGAATTCAACTGTGCTACATCAATAAGAATTGAACTTGTCGGTGAAACTGAAGAGAAAAATAACAAGAAAGATCTAAAGAAATATTTCAGCTTTTTTAAAATTATCTTGCTCTTGATAACAAATGAGACTGTACATAGTAACAACTAATGCTCTGGGTGCTTTATTCATCATTGTCACTGTGGTTTGTATGAAGCTATCTAATCCATCTGACAGCTGGTCTTCATAACAACTTGCTTTTTATAGGATGTTTTTCCTTCATTGCTACTTTAACTTAATCGATAGTTTTTTTGGTGTGTGTTTTTATTGACCAAGACAAAGCTTAGATGCATAAAAAGACAAAAAAAAAAAAACAAAACAAAAAACAGGCATATAGTTAGCTATCTTCACAAAGCAAGCATGCTAATTAAAAAATTTTTCATCAGTTGTAAAAGGATTTGGTAGCTAAAATAAGAATAAAAAATGACTTGTTTATTTTGAGAGCTAGGAAAGATAGCCTATTAATTGCTTGTAGCACAGGAGGAGAGATCCATAAAAATGCAGAAAAGAAAAAGGCAAAATTATCCAGCTATCTTGACCTAACAACCTTGGTCGCTTAAGTATTTAGTACATGGTAAAAGGTTTTAGCTTAAATAATCAAGGATGACTTGTTTATTATGAGAACTGGAAAGAAATTCAATGCTTAAATTGCTTTAAATCCATGCAGCATTAACTTCCTATAATAAGGTAACACTTGAAGGGTAGAAGTGAGTTTGTGTTTTTTACAAAAAGAGGTTTCTTTTCTTTTCCATTCAAGATGACACTAATAAAAATGTTAGATGTAAAATGTTTGATGAAATATCAGAATTAATACAAAATGTAAACATACCTTCTCTTTGCTTTTTCAAGGCACTCTGCAGTAAGCACAGTGATCACATTGCGGAGAATAAAATGGCTATCCAATCTTGCGCTCTTCTGCTGTATACAACAGGTTCTTGTCAAGCAATACATTTTTAGAAAATCCTTATTAAGGTGTTTTACCTTATGTTATTAGTGTTAATTACCTCTGGTTAGCCTCATTTATTTTTACTGAAACAACAGACTTCAAAATGTAACATCACTTTAATTTTATTTTCAGGTTTTGTATAATAGTGGAAATACAGTTCAGCAACATACACTCTCTGAAGCATTCAGGTATGGGCCTCAGTAATGAAATGAATTGGGTTTTTTTTAATACTTTCCTTATTATAATTAATGTCTGTAAGTTCTAAGTTAATTAAACAGCACAAGTTCATTTATTGATCACTGTACTTTATTTTTTGACATCTTTATGTCTCCATCAGCCAATTCCTGAATGAAATTAGACTATGATGAGCTCACGGCCTTAGATCAGCTGTCAGCATGTGGTCTCAAGAACTTCATGTTTGATGTAGCCAAGGTTAGTGAGGTGGGAAGGGGAAGGGGATTGGTGAGCTAATCTGGACTGCACACTTGCAAATGGTTTTTATGTGCAGTATCTGACTGGGCAGATACTAAATTGTAGCATTCTCTGGAGGTTTTTTTTTTTTGGTGAGCTAATCTGGACTGCACACTTGCAAATGGTTTTTATGTGCAGTATCTGACTGGGCAGATACTAAATTGTAGCATTCTCTGGAGGTTTTTTTTTTGGTGAGCTAATCTGGACTGCACACTTGCAAATGGTTTTTATGTGCAGTATCTGACTGGGCAGATACTAAATTGTAGCATTCTCTGGAGGTTTTTTTTTTTTGGTGAGCTAATCTGGACTGCACACTTGCAAATGGTTTTTATGTGCAGTATCTGACTGGGCAGATACTAAATTGTAGCATTCTCTGGAGGTTTTTTTTTTTTGGTGTGCTAATCTGGACTGCACACTTGCAAATGGTTTTTATGTGCAGTATCTGACTGGGCAGATACTAACTTGTAGCATTCTCTGGAGGTTTTTTTTTTTGGTGAGCTAATCTGGACTGCACACTTGCAAATGGTTTTTATGTGCAGTATCTGACTGGGCAGATACTAAATTGTAGCATTCTCTGGAGGTTTTTTTTTTTTGGTGAGCTAATCTGGACTGCACACTTGCAAATGGTTTTTATGTGCAGTATCTGACTGGGCAGATACTAACTTGTAGCATTCTCTGGAGGTTTTTTTTTTTAAAGACCAGCTATAAAAAACACTAGGTGCAGGCAAAGGTAAACATTTATTTTTGAACAAGACTATGGTGTTCTACTGCTTTGTTGGATTAAAATAGACTGTGCTTCAAACACCAGAAGCCTGCAAAAGTGCAGCTACTTCTGGAGAACATTTCACTTACTTCAAAGCCTATGGAGACACTTGAGACTTGTGAAGCCTTCTGAATGAGATCATGGAAAGTAACTCAGTAACCCTGAGTTTTGATGATTTACAGTTTACTAGTGGTTTTGGCTGTATTGCGTGATGTTGCAGAATACAAGATAATCTTAGTGGAAAGGCTGCATGAATTGAATCTCAATCAGTTGAATTTCCTTCACAGGCAAGAGGTCTCATGGCTGAAACTCTGGACATGCTTGCACAGAAGGGAAAGTTTCATCTTTCTTGTGAAACTCAGGGCAAGGTGGCATCTAGAGGTTTCACTGATATTATCAGCAGAGGTGCGAATGGCGAGAAAGACATGATTGCAGCACTTTATTGAATAGTTCAATGAAGGGGCATTCACGAGATGATTTTGCACAGTGTTCTGTTGAGTTGACCTGTTCAGAATTCTCTTTTTAGAATTGAAAGAGGTCAAATTTTTTTGGTAAGATGCATGAATTTTTTGATAAAGATTTGTTTATTTTATAATTGTAAAAGCGTTTGACTCTTATTTTTCATACCATCATCACTGACAATGTAATATGTACAAGGTTCATCCTTAAAGTAGCAGATGCCAGCTCAGCAAATAAGAAATAAAGAAAACAAGGTGGCAGTTGAAGTGGGTTCGTTTTTATTTTGTAGTGATTTTTAATTCATACTTACCTTGTATGCGGATAACAGGTGCTTTTATACAGTGTATGGATCCTAAGGATCTCCTAAGTGAGACCTCCAAGGCAGAAGTAAGAATTTGTCATTATTTGTAACGACCAAGCTTAATCAGAAATTTAAACTGTATTAACTGTCAGTGTCAAGAAGGAATAACAACTAAAGCCAATAAATAAAAAGCTTTGAAGGTGTTTTCAAGGAACTTTCAGATAGGATTAATGATAAATATGACTACTGAACAGACTATGATTTACACTATATATCTATATATACCATGAATCAGTTGTAATGCATACTACTATCAGATGTTAGCAGTTGTGAAATACAGGTATGAATGGTTTAAGATTGTGATGGTGATGGTGGTTATTGTGGTAATTTGATAAGGGTTTACATTCATAAGGATGTTTCACTTTCATTTAATTTCAGGACTGTATCTGGAAGCTCAATCGGCTCAGTGATTTCTCTTGAAAGTACTGCCAGTTTCAGACAGGTCTGCATGAGTTATGTGTTTTTTTTCTTCGACAATATATTATTTCATTTATTGTAATTAACTTATCCACACACATCCAACAGAGAATCATTGAAATCTCCAAAGGATGAAGCTTTTTTTCAGTGATTATAATGGAAGTTTTAGTGGAAGTGAATGAGAGTTGGCAGGGGGGCACGATAAACTGTTGTTAGGAACACTATAAACTAAACTGGAACAAGATAAGGAAGAGTCAAAAGATCCATTTATCTTACTTCCTGCAAACTTTTTAAAATAAATGTTGAATTGTTCCCAGGGGAGCAGGGATGGCGCAGTGGTGAGAGCACTTGCCCCCCACCACTGTGGCCTGGGTTTGATTCCCGGACTTGGCGTCACATATGGGTTGAGTTTGCTGTTGGTTCTCGTCCTTGCTCTGGGGGTTTCCTCTGGGTCCTCCTGTTTACCTCCCTCCGCAAAAACCAACATTCCAAATTCCAATTCGATTGGAACAGTGGACAAGAAGAGCCACCCAGTAGAATGTCCATTGCTAATTTATTATTTATTATTTATTATTTTTTAATTGTTCACTTTCGGTGATATAGGAGGATCATAAGCAACCTTCCCTGCATGATCTGATTGAGCTGTTTTTATGTTGTCTTTTGGTTTTAAATTATCTCAGAGATGATAAGTTGGATGCTGATGCAAGGTGTGTGTCCCATGTTATTTATCTTCTTTATTAAATTTTTTATAATTTTATATATTGAGGGCTGGGGGATGTCAAAAGTAGAAAGCTGCCGGCAGAAATGGTTAATTTACTTCCATGTTTCAGCTTGCATCTCCAGTTCCTTGAGAGAGATGGCATTTTTTCAAAAAAATTATCCTGGATTAGTTAGGAGCCATCTAACCAAGCCCAGTTTCTTCAAATAAGATGTTGCAGATGTCTTTGAAATTAGGGTTAATAAGAATAATTATGCCTGTAAAAGATTTAATAACTAATTAAAAGGATATTGTAATTGATACTTTTCTCTGTTGTCTGTGTCCAGAGTTGCAGCATTTAAGTGCATTACTGGAGGAGACCAAGCTTCTGAAAATGATCTGGGAAGGAAGAGGGTAATTTCAAGTATTAATAAAAGCTCTCAAATTGTGGTTGATAGTGAAGTACATTCTATGGTACTTTAGATGATCTTCCATTCAGACCATGTAATGATATCATTATCACTGTTTCTGTTCATAATAGGAAAGTACAATGGAGTTCCTGTTCAAGCCTGTCATTTGTCCTATGGCCAACAACACACGGCTGTTGTTAGTTCATCGGGAGATGTTTACACATGGGGAAGATCACAAAAAGGAAGGTACAATGTACAGGCCTCAATTTTTTCAGGTAGGAATTTCACTATTGCTTAAATAGTGCTCTTTACTGCGAGGATCGTACATAAATACGTTTCTACAACCGCGGTTCAAATATATGAGTTTCATATATTCATTGAGTTTGATTTATCATCTTACGGGTTTATGGTGAATTAGTTTGGTGACCTGTTCCCAGTTGGCTTGTTAGCTCAATTGGTACAGTGCTGCACTAGTATTGCAGAGGTCAGTGGTTCAAATCCCATGCAGGCCTGAATTTTTTCAGGTGTGATTTTCACTATTGCTTATTAAAATAGTGCTCTTTACTGCGAGGATCATACATAAATACGGTACAATGTGTTGCCAAAAACATCTCTGAAGAATTGAGTGTTATATTTTAGACAAAGAAAGTCTGCCAAATGTTAACTCATCACTGCCTATGTGCTTGTAGTGTCATTATTGAAAAATATTGCTGATCCTATAGCAGCTAGTATGCAGGACACATGTCATATATGTTTATCAACTTTATTGGTCTCATAAGTTATGAATATACAGAAGTAAAAGAAATTAAAAAAAAGGACCAAATAAGATTGCCGAAACAGAAACAAAATCCCATGTGAGGCGCAACCCGAAAACTAAAGAGAAAAAAAATATATATCCGATAAAAAAAACTAATGAACTATATGAACTTTGTAATGGGCCTTTCTGATCACCATAGAGTCTCTGTGGCTCCGTGCTAAAGCATCGGAGCACCGAGTCCCAAGGTCTGAGGTTGGATTTGTCATGGGGACTTAAAAATTTTTCTTTCCCCCACACTTGTGACTTAAGATGAAATGTAACATCTTTCTAAGGTTAGTGTTACGTAGTTGTAAATTCAGATATAGGTGATCACAGGATTGGACTCCCACTTTTTATAGAGAACAAGATAGATTAAACTTATGATTTCCAATTAATAATGGGATGGTACATTATGTAGGATTTTTCTAATATATCAAATGGAACTAAGATTGTTAGGCTGTGGCACAGGTTGATCAGGAATGTAGCTTCTTTGTCTGGTTGGTATTTGCTGGCCAAACCAGGTCACCTCACACAGTGCATTTTTCTATGCTCTAGAATTTACCAGTTCTGCCTTTATTGCACTGATTAATTAGATCTTGTGGAGTATAAACAAACAATTAATCTTTGAAACCTGACAAGTTCAAGTATTGTCTGTAAGATATTTTCAACCTGTTCAAGTAGGTGCTCAAATTCATGCTCCAGGGTTAAAAGTGATGATGTCACAAGGTGTAGAAAGGGTGTGGGTCCCCATGGGCGCATATGGGTGCACTGGATGTCAATAGGTTAATTAACATGTTGCTAGCTCTCAAGAAGATCAAGATAAGAGGTTTAGCTTATTCACCTCAGCAAGAGAGTTGAAATTTCAAAGTGAGTAGTATGCAGTGGGGCTGAACATTCCTAGCAGACTTATATACATACATACATACTTTATTTTTCATGTAGGTCAGTACAAGAAGGCAGCTAAAAAGCTGATGTGGACTTACAAATTTAAATATATCTACAACAATTTAAATATTAATGTTATCAAACTTAAGAATTATTTACAATGAGTAAGAAAAAAAAAAATGAAGAACTGCTTTCATTTTAAGCAGGAACCATTAACCATGATCTCTATTCTGAGTACAATGTGATACAGTTTGATTCATTGATGTGAGGGCAGCTGGCAAGAAGTATGCGTCAGTGATTAATTTGATTATTTTCCCTCACATAGGTGTATTCTTGGGCATCATCAAAGTATGGACAGGTAAGAAATACAACTTTATCAATGCAAATATTATCAGCATCCTTGCAAGATGTTCGTTTTGATTTTAACCCTTTAACTTAACCCCAAAGTCTGACTGTCAATTCTCCCCTCTAACTGCTACACATTTCCTTGTAAATTAGTTACAAGAATTTTACGTTAGATCAAGATAGCAATCTCTACATAAGTTTAAGTATCTCACTACCTGTTTACTGAGTAATAATTTATATGGATATTATAGGGACTTGAAGGATAAAAAGGCAGAGCCCTACCTGAATGCCATTTCTAAGGTAGTCGTTTTCAACTTTGATCACAACATCTTTGAATCAGATAATGCATTTAGAAATAATTTCCTGATTCACATGATAATTTTTTTTAACAATGTTGTGTTACGTATGATGTACGATCCTCGCAGTAGATAGCGGTATTTATGCAATAGCGAAAATCAGACCTGAAAAAAATCAGGCCTGTACGGGACTCGAACCACTGACCTCTGCGATACTAGTGCAGCGCTCTACCAATTCAGCTAACAAGCCAACTGGGAGCAAGCCAATAAGTTGGCTGGTAATAAACCTGTGAAAGTGATAAATGAGATAGAATAAATATATGAAGTTCATATATTTTGAACTGTGGTGTTAGATATGTATGATGCACGATCCTGGCAGTAGATAGCGTTATTTATGCAATAGCGCAAATTTTTTTCAGGTCTGATTTTCGCTATTGCATAAATAGCGCTATCTACTGCGAGGATCGTGCATCAGACGTATCTAATACCGCAGTTCAAAATATATGAACTTCATATATTTATTCTATCTCATTTATCACTTTCACGGGTTTATTACGAACCAACTTATCGGCCTGCTCCCAGTTGGCTTGTTAGCTCAATTGGTAGAGCGCTGCACTAGTATCGCAGAGATCAGTGGTTCGAGTCCCGTACAGGCCTGATTTTTTTCAGGTCTGATTTTCGCTATTGCATAAATAGCGCTATCTACTGCAAGGATCGTGCATCATACGTATCTAATACTGCAGTTCAAAATATATGAACTTCATATATTTATTCTATCTCAATGTTGTGTTATTTTGAGGAAAGTTTGGCCAAGGAGACACAAAGCAACAGACAAGGCCTGTCTACATTACCGAGCTATCGGACAACAAATGTATAGCAGTTATGTGTGGACATTATCACTCCATGGCTCTGTGAGCAGATCACCGGGTGTGGTCGTGGGGATGGGGAGTCCATGGACAGTTAGGAGTGGGTAGCATTAAAGATGCACTCCTCCCAACACATGTGCAAGCACTTGATCAGTATCAAGTGACCAAACTAGCTGCTGGGTATTCACACAGTGCAGTACTTACAGCTTAGGTTGGCTTTGGTTTGTTACAAAGTCAATTCAATCTGCACCTGAATACCATAAATCCTATAATAAGCCTTCCCGGGGGAGGGGGGAGCTTATTTATTCCACGGACTTTGGGGGGGGGGGTGGCTTAGATGGAGGCTTATTAATTTAAAGTGGAAAAACTTAATTAAAGAGGAAAAACTTCATAAGTATCACTTCTTTTTGAACAAAATGAAACACAGAGTGCTAGTAATATTCTTCAGCACAGAAACTGATGGCCATGGTTTACCATGTTTCCCACCTAGTGGGTTTTGTGCCCTGACCAAATATTATATTTTGACCTAAGTTTTACTAAGCTGGGTTATGAGACAAAAGACTGTTGCTATGAAAGAACTTGTTAAGGCCCACATCAAGGAAGAGCCATACACTTGAATAAGCCATTTTTGTTACATTAAAAATTCAAACTTGGTTCAGAGGCTAGGGGGGAAAAGAAACAAAAGATATCACATAGAGGTTGGACAATGAATGATTAATTGCTTTTGGTTGATTCGTCCTAGCCTGAGAGTCATGTTAGAATTTTAATATATGAACAGTGGCCTCACCTATTTATTACTGGAAATGGAAGAGGCAATGTTTTCCAACCCTGTTTAAATCATTTCTTTTTTCAAGGACAAATCCTCACATTTGGAGGAGGTATGAAAATACAGTCAAGCAGTTCACAGAAATTTCCTTTAATTTGTAATGTTGTTTCAAATTGGTTTGTATTGTGGTCATTTTGGAAACGTACAGGCTGCAAGGCATTTTTTAGAAATTTGAACTTTGGAGATTAACAGGGGAAGGGCAATCGGGCAAAACCCTGTGTTGAATTTTAAGCAGTGTTATAATTCGATACTCTCCCAGTGATAAGCTAGTATTATTGGATCTCAGATTTAATTTATGGTTTAGGCTGAATATAAAATACAAATCCATGTAGTTGGACACTTTTTGTCTCTACATACATTGTGCTCTCCAGAACTACCTGGCTCATGTTAATCCCTTAATGATGTTTAGGTTAGTTGTCTCCGATTTTGTAAAGACATTTAGGTATGTATCTTGTGGTGTTTGTTTTACTTAGGACTGTATGGTCAGTTAGGACTGGGAAACAATAGTAAGCAGACACTTCCAGTGCTTGTACGGACTTTAAAGAATGAGAAACTTTACTTAATTTGTTGTGGATCATTTGAAAGTGTAAGTAATTTAGCCAAATTTTCTTACTTTATATTTTAGTCTTTGCACCACTGTTGATACTTTCTTAAGGTGAGGAAAACATTTCTATTTTGCCCCATGCTCATGGTGACCATTCTTCTTGTGGCGACTGGTGTGGCTACTTAAAAAGTCCTGCGTCCTACAAACACAGAGGCCTTCCCCATGGCAAGGATCTGATGGACAAAAGGTTGAGGCAGTCACTGGAAAAGATCATAGTAGTAAGTACAGTGTACATGTATGCTGGCACAGCTCGCTCCTCACAAATTCCCAATGCCAACCATTTTACCTGTAGAGGGGTAATTGTGAAGAAGAGCTGTAGAGGAACACAACTCTTAGAAAATAGTGTTAGTGCTTATGATTGTATTCTAAATTAAATTAATAACTGCAAGGGATAACGCTATAAGTGTCAGAGGACTATCAACCTCTTTTTCCGTTTCACAAGCTTTAAGAGATACCAAATTGTAGTGAATAAAAACCATTTGCTTCTTCAATTTAGGTTTATGCTTCAAATGCCAAGAAGCTAGCTCCCCTTGGGTCGAGCCAGGCAATTCTTTAAAGTTTGCAAAGAAAATGGACAAGAAAATACTAATTTTGAAACAGAAACAGAAAACAAGAGAGTACAAGAAGAAAAGAATTGAGAAGAAAGCGAAGCAGTTGAAAAAGACAAAACAGCTTGAGAACAGAGAAGGACAACAGTATAGTTCTGGAATGGGCTTTGATGGACATGATGCTGCTCAGGAAATTTCAGCACCACCTGCAGCCTCAAAGATTGAGAAAGTATCGTTAACCAAAGACTATCATCAAATCATATTTGATTTGGAAACATCTGGAAGGGGTAATTAGCTTTGCAGGGTGAAGTTTGGCAAAAAAGTAACAAAGTGAATACAAGGCTGTGCTCTAAGGAAAATTGAATGGAGCCCAGTGCTCTGAAACTGTGAAATCTAGGGTGCCCAGCATATGCTTTGTATAAAAAAAAAACTAAAATTTCCGAGTCACCCAAGTGGAAAAGTAAGGCGCCAGGGGCCACTGGGCGCTGTTAGAGCACAGCCTTGGAATATAACCATGTTTGTCCCAGCAGGGTGTTTTGGAATTGCACATTAGAGAATAATTATATTTAATCATGGAATTGTTTTGCTATTTTTCTAGATTGCTGAATACTCGTCCTGCTAATTTGCATCCCATAGATTCCTTTGTTTTATCATGCCTTGTTCGTAAAGAAAATAGGTCAGATGCAAATTAGCAGGACAGGTGTTCAGAAATCACTGCTATTTTTATTTTAGATATACCCTGCATAGATGCACTAAGCCTTTTTATTACATTTTCCTTTGTAATATCTTTGTAAAGTATTAATTGGATTACAATATCTTAAAACAGGTAATGATGCTGAAATCCTACAAATTGCAGCAACAGATGGTAATGATGAGTTCTCTATTTATATCAAGCCTCGTAATGTACTATCACCAGAAGCATCTGCTGTGAACAAACTCACCTTCCAAAGAGCAATACTGTTTTATGATGGGAAGCCAATAACTGATGCTGTTGCAATTGATGTGGCACTGAAGACCTTCATTGAGTGGCTCAAATCAAGAATGCCTTGCATTTTAGTAGCACACAATTGCAAATCCTTTGATGCCAGGTTCTTGGTGCAAGCAGCAGAGAAAAATGGAGTCATGGATGACTTAGTTAAAACAGTTTCTGGCTTTACAGACCCTCTTTCAGCATTCAGGGAATTGCTTCCTGAAAGGAAATCCCAAAGCCAAGAAAACCTGGTACAAGGTCTTCTGGGTAAATCCTATGAAGCTCACAATGCTCTTGCAGATGTGCAAACACTTTACCAGCTGGTGAACAAGTTTCTAAATGTCAAACTGCTACAAAAGCACAGCTTCAAAGTTTCATGGGTGGCATCCTATCAGAAGCTCCTAAAAGAAAAGAAACTTCTGGTTAATACCCTGCAGCCATTAGTTAGAAAGAAGTACATTTCAGCCTCAATGGCCATTAAGTGTGCAAGCTCAGGTTTGGGTCTCCCTCACCTGAGAGTGGTATACCAAAGAGGCAAGGAAGAAGGGGTGAAGCAAGTTCTGATGGAGAGGTTTGACAACAAACCCAGAGTCTCCTCAAACAAGCGGGTGCTGGTGCAAATATGTCAGTACTTTACAGATAATGCAAATTAAGATTGTGATTTGTGCAATTAATGTTTTGAAATAATTTTTGCACGGAAAATGTAGTAGTCAGAATGAGGACCAGTGAGACATTGGAGTGTGGTTCTGAAGTATAAAAAGCAAATTTTAAAGTGCAGTTCGTATTTTTCAGAGTATACTACATCGTACTGTATATATCACTCCTGTTAGAGTGATGGGTGAAGAATTCACATTTTGCTGTGTATGGAAACCAAACAAGACAACATACAAAGAATACAAAGAATTTGGGTTGTCTGTCTAGCATGGGGTCCTTGACTCCTTTAAGGACTATCCCTATCGCATTTTTTTTTCTCCTTTTTCTCTCTCTTTTGTTTACTATGTTGCCATTAAATTGATAAATATAAATATAAATACGAATCAACAGTCTTTTCTTCAAGTTTTTTGTCAAACCTTTATTGCCCAAGCAAAACAAATCGAACCCTAGCTCACTGGAATTAACAAAACGCCAGCGCTACGAAATTGTTTCAACTATATGCTTATAACTTCAAAATCTCATCAAATCTTGACTTACCTCATTTTTTGTTATTTTTTCACCCTTTCCAAGTATGAATTTCTGTGTTGGTGACATCAAACACATAAAAACAACCGAAAAGAAGCTTATTATCGAGTGCATACTTCGAGCACGATGGACACCATTTTGTCTCGTCCCAGTCCCCTCCGTGCAAATTCTTCATCCTGACTACTATCTGAAAACTATGTCCACCTTTTACGGCAGTTTGTGAGGAAACAAGCACGGTGACACCCGATTTTTTTTTTCAGGTTTTTGCTATGAACAATCTAATAAAGAACATATTTGAAGAATAAAAAAAGTTTGACGGTAGAACATTTTTTTTTTTGGAAAATAGTTCCGTATTTTGTGTATTTTGGCCAAGGCGAGGACTTCAAGCTAACCACGGAACTGTCCGAAAAAGGGCAAAATCCCCACAACCGAGCAATCAAAAACAGCTAAAATGAAGCAATACCGCTTATTTTGATAAAGGAACCTTCAATTTTAAAATAAAATTTTGTTTCTTTCAAGTAACCAAGGCTAAATTCTGTTGGAAGGTGATTCGAATTTTTAACGCACAACCAATAAAAAAAGCCCATTTTATTAGCCTGCCGACGTATAAACAAGCACGGTGGCCCCATTTTTTTTTTACATTTTTTTAATGTTTATATCATGAATGTTAATCATACCAAGTTTCAAAAAACGTTTGATAGTAGAACAATTTCAAGGGAATTACCTTAAGGCGATTCCCTTGTTTTGCACTGCGCAACCTTTTTTGCGCATAACATTGCGACATCCAAGATGGCGGCCGTTCTTCATGCTAGCGTGAGAAAAACAAACAAGGGCCGCTTTTGCAGAGCGAAAGCTTTTATTTGCAATAAGAATGCCGCAAATCGGCTGAAAGCTTCTGGTAATGCTCTGGTAAGACAAGAAAATGAAAAGAATGTGCGTGATCCGGAAGTCTGCAATGGATTTCCACTTCGCGGCCGTCGAGTTGTGGAATTCAATGTCCCCCTGTGAGGCAGCTCTACAGCTCTTCGACTGCATAAAAGAACCGGTGTCTGGGTTAGGATCACCACTGTACATATCCTCTTCAAACTCTGAGTGTGGAGAGACAAATACCTGTCGTACAAACAAGACCCACCGTAGCACCGGAACAACGCGAGGGAGACCAATCTTTGATGTAAACACGAAGCTCGCTGCAGGTTTATTTACATTAAACGTGGCTAAAAATCTTGTTTTCCACCATTACAGCATCCATTTAACATCTAGCCAATTTGTTAATAAGTTGAATCGAAATATTTACAGGGATGCTACACGCAGGCATAGATCCTACCCACGTAAACGAGTAGTTATCATCCATCAATATACCATCACTTGGAGAGTCCACGCTGAAGGCTCGCGAGAGGGAAGTGGGGCTCCAAGTTGAAAAGTTGGCCAAGGAATCATGTCTGAAAAGTTTGGAAAGCGAAAGAAACATGTGGAAAGATGATAGTGAAAAGGAAAATGTGGAGATAGGAGCGTCATATGACATGGGATGGCAAAAAAGGGGAAAAGCCCACAACAGCCTGAGAGGTACACTGCAAATTCAACGTCTGAAAGAATTAAAAAGGGTGCATTTGGTTATGCATTTTCTTAGAAAGCTGCTGTTTTTTTCTCTGGATTGTTCTTTAGCTTACTGACAGTTTTGGTGTCAGCCAATGGTCAAAGTTAATGAACTAAATAATTAATAAATAAATAAAATATATCCTTACTTTCACCACTAGGTGTTGGCTCCATGGTTGGCCTAAAAACTGGCAAGGTGATTTGCTATGGTTCAAGGTCAAGGAAGTAATGTATAGAAATATATTTTGTCTACTAGCACCTTGTTGTAAACAACAAGAGCGATGTTTTTTTTTTTCAATTTGACCAAAAAGTACAGAATCATTCAACATATGACAGCACCCATATTTGTCTCCTCTTGAAAGTGTTACCCAGGACCTTTACTCATAATGTCTTTTGTAAAGGTGTGCAACAAGTGAAACTGCCAACAGACAGTCGAAAAACTCTCGCATGCACAACTGCAGGCTCAACTGGGAAGGCTCGTCAAAAGCTATGGAAGCTGATGTTTGTGTTGATCTAGTCAAAAGGTAATTACTAACCAGGTAAGTAATAATAAAAATAAAAAATAAAATAATTATAATAATAGTTGTTAACATGTCAAATTCACAGCTCTATTGCTGCAAAGAGAGACTTGTGGAATCTACCTCAACTGGTAGAGCGCTGCACTAGTATCGCAGAGGTCAGTGGATCGAGTCCCGTACAGGCCTGATTTTTTTTTTCAGGTCTGATTTTCGCTATTGCATAAATAGCGCTATCTACTGCGAGGATCGCACATCATACGTATCTAATACCGCAGTGCAAAATATATGAACTTCATATATTCATTGCATCTTATATGCTTATAACTTCAAAATCTCATTAAATCTTGAATTACCCCATTCTATGTTATTTTTTCTCCCTTTCCAAGTATGAATTTCCGTTTTGGTGATATCAAACACATAAAAACAACCGAAAATAAGCGTAATATCGAGTGCATACTTCGACATCTGATGCCCGATATATTCTGTACGATTTCGTTCTTTGAGCGTGTGACGCCGTCACAGCCGTCACAGCCGTCACAGCCGTCACAACAGAGGGTAGACTGGGCTTGACTCACTCGTCAGACTGTTAAGGATACTCAAACGATTGACTGAACTTGACTCATTCATCAGACTGACTTTTAAGGATACTCAAAGGATTCATTTAGCCTAAGTCGAATTTGTTTACGAAGTACTTTGATTTCTTTGTTGCGAATTTTTTTAGTTACGGATGTGGTTACGTTGTGCGCGTATAAAAGCCTCGTTTAGCGTCGCTTTAGCTATTGTATGATTGTATTTCACCTGGATTAGGCTGGGTTGCACGAAAAATATATCTGGCATGGTATAAATCCACGGATGGGATGGCATTTGTCCGGAGAAGAAAGGAGTGCTGTTGAAGTTTCGGATGTGTGTTTTGTGGACAAGTCTCTTTTAAAATGGCAAATTTCCTTTGCGTAAGTTCTTGTTGAATGTTTCCGGAAATTTTGTTATAATTCCTTTTTGCACATAGAGCCGTTTAATACTGTTGAATGGCCAGTCAATAGTCGTTTAAATTTTCGCGAGCATTAGCGTGACCCCGCGTGAAACTGAATTAAATCTCGAAATGTACACCTCTGTTCGTTACCATCTAAATGTACAGCCGGTTAACCATTTGTTCGTTACCTTGTTTTTGTGAACGTAAGTCTTTCTCTATAATCTGTTATTTATTATTGTTTTTGTTGATAATTATTGGACACAACTCCTTTTAGTTGACTTTGTTTTTTAATTTGGAAGTTGTCATTCTTAGGTCTCGTTTAGTGGCTTTGCAGTCGCCTTTAACGAAGTCCATGGACTTAATTCAGGTAAGTGGTACCATTCCAGTATGGGGCCATGAATATAAATAAAAGCAATTATTTCCAAAAGGTAACTGTTATTTTTCGTCCTGTCGAGTTTGGAGTTTACAGCTACTCTATAATTTGAGCAGGTCGAGGGGACGCGAAGGTAGGTGGCGCATTACGGCTATTGGAATATAGTTTAAATTTTATTTGTATATAGGGCCCAAATCGGCCATTTCTTTCCATAATTAAGGTCGAGTGATAAAGCTATCTTTGAAATGTAAACTTTATTTGGCCTCTTTTATTTGTGATTTAAATTCTCTTCTAAATATCTCATTAATTTCTCGCAGTTGCGTCGGCCACCCTGCAGATGGCCACCAAAACTAAAAGGCGCTCATAGTTTTCGTGAAGATAATGAATGTAAAGTACTTGAATTAATTAGCATTAGAAAAAGCCCCGCTTGACTACATTTAGGGAAAAACTAGGTGATCAAAAGCTTCTTTTTCTAACGTGGGCTTTTAAAGATAATTTGAAACCACAATGAGTAGTAATAACGCGTTGTTTACTTGCAATCTTGCACACTCTTGTGGTCGAGAACTGCTCCCGGTGGACGAAGCCCCTATGACTGCACTTGTTAAAGAGGAAAACTAGTTCTGCAAATACACGTTTACACATTTGTATTTTGAAATATCACTTGTGGTGTTTATCCCTGCACTTACCACGTAAAATTCGTGCTATGATTTGTTTAATACACTACAATCCTCGGGGGGCCATTAGTTGAATTCCTGGGCGAATTTGGTGTACTGTTGTACCCTCCTTCAGGCGTTACTTGGCAAAACCATTGCACTTCGGCTTTGTTAAGTATAGTTGTTTGGCCATTGCACTGACCGTGGCCGAGGATGCCCTATAAAAAAAAGCAAAAAAAAGGAAACCGACTAATACTGAAAAGAATATGAATCTAGCAGCCATTTCGGGTCTATAGTTTCGTTTTAGATCCAAAATTCAAGAAGGAAGCTTTTTGTATCTTTATTTTGTAAATCCTTTGTAAAAATTAAGATGTGTTTCTTCTCCTCAGGATTAAGTGAGAAAAGAGTGACAAATGCTTTCTGGAATGGAGAGCTGGAAGCTGAACTAAGAGAAAGAAAGGCACTTGACATGTTGTGGATGATGTTTGTTGATGCTGACAGAGAGGCAATCATGGCTCACATTGACAAGCTTAGAGCCCAGGCAAATTATTCACATCCTCGTGGAGACTGCACTGAAGACTGTAATGCTAGAGGTGATGAATGGCAATGTAAACTGTTCCCTCTTTTTGCAGTTGTTTTTTTCCCAAACCTTCATTTTGCATGAAATGTAGTTTCCTATTAATGCTGAAACCAGAGGAGCCAATAGCAGATTGGATTGGAGGATTTTCTAAGTCATTTATAAATACAATCTGTGATTAGGAATGACTCTTTCATTATTATTTTGAAAGGATGTGGTAAGCTTTGGGTTGCAGACGGGTAGTGGAAGTTGATGTTCGCACATTGTATGATGAAGAGAAAGGTGCAAGCCCTAATGTTTATTTTCTGATTCATATCATTAAGAGTTGAAATCCTTGTTTTCACTCATCCACCTTCAATATTTTTGAGAAAGGTCAACAAAAAGTGTTTTACATTACTCTCTGGGCATTTGATTATCATATTTTTTTCTCTTCTTTAAGCTTTTTCACTTTTCTTTTAAAAGAAAATACATCACATTCATAGTTTAAAATTTGTTGTAAATTACTATGTTCACTTTCTTATTGAACTGCATTTGTTTTGTTGCTATTTAAAAATAACAATAAATTTCATAGATGCATAAAATTTTGAAGGACCAGTGTGAAAAAAATCTGATGGGGTCAAGGTTTGGATGAATCAGTTTGGACTCTAATGGATTCTGATATTATGAATGTGCTTCCACTGAATGTGATTTCAGTTATGTTCGCTATGGAGCCCTTATATTTGAGAATGGCACACTTTTTAAAACATTTGACAATTTAATAATAATCATTTGGTCATTACTGTTGAATCTCCTTTTTTTTAACATTTTTTCATTAGAATGTTATCAATGGACTTCCCCTGGTAAATTATCCTGATGTCTGCACTGCTGCCCATGTCCATGGAATGGCATTTTGCCAGTAACATTTAGATTTTCTTTCCTCCAGGCATCCAAGTATTCCTTCTGATATTAGAGGCTTTTTAAAACATTGTGGTGTTTTAAAGGATGCAAGTGCTGTTGAAGGTAAGTGGTGATTTACATTCGGATGTTTACGATTCATTTCTTCATGTCATCAACTTCGCATGAAGGATGAATAGATGTTCCTTAATTTTCTTGTGCAACCATTTTCATCTTTTCCTGCTATACCAAATGAAAAATCAAAAATATGTTTCGATAAAAGATCCGACATGTTACCCTTTTGATATGTGGGTTGCCAGATGGTGCAAATAATTGCACTTGCTAACTGATAGAAGAGGTTGAGTATCAGATGACTCAAGTTGAAAGTTTCCCAAAGTATTTGTGTGAGCAATCTTCTTAGCTAGAGGATCATGTTGATATTGGTCAGTACATGTTATTTCACTCTCATGTCTGGTAATTGCTGTATGCAATTTCAATTCTGGGCAGTGCTTTTTAGCACTACTTCCTTCCAGTTAAAATGCGAGCACTCACTTATTCATATACTTATTCGTATTTTTTACTTCTCAGTTGCCGACAATATCACCCTAACCACTGATGAAACTAAAAAGGTAGAATCTGTGGTAGACTCCATTTTGGATACTACAAGTACACCTGTAGGTCAATCAGCAGTGTTATCCCAAGGTAAACCTATCCCCTAGGCCCTCCATAAGTTTGCCTATTCATTTCCAATTGTGCATATTTAACTTTTTGTACAGCTGAAATGTTTCTGAAATTGTAAAGGCATCACCCATGACAAGTTTGAAAGCAATGCAGCTTTAATTGAAAAAATTTTGTTTTTAGTGTGTCGTTTTTAAGTGCATGACTCCTGTTATCTTTGACTTCTCCCTGAGCCTGTTGATGTCAAACATATTCCACATTGTAGGTTAAGGGCTGCATAATGGTTCTGAAATCATATAAATAGGTTTGCCTTTTTATGATATGCTACCATACCATGTTTCATTAGCTTTTAGTTACATTTGAAGTGCCAAAAGAAAAAAAACTCATTTTTTCTTGCTCACACAACAGGAAATGAAGAGATTTTATCTCAACCTACCTCGGCTGCATTACTAGCTGACTGTGCAGAGGAAACACCAACATCTTGTAATAAAGAAACTGGTGAAAAAAAACGCCTGCAGAAATGGTCCCGTGGACATTTTTTTATTGTTCAAGGCAGTGGATTTATTGACAAATGGAATCCCCTTTTCCGGTATGCGAACCTTGGTTAATCTTCTTTCACTATATATATAGCTGTTTTGAAATGTTGCCCTTTCCGCTTACATATATATGTATGATTTGAGTCATGTTTCCCCGGACAATTTTCTTTTTAATGATAATATCTGCAGATCGATTGTCAAGTTAAAGATAAATAGACGCAAACAGTATCACATTAAAAATGTTGCTACTGCTTTGACTTAATTTGCAGAGTTGATTTGATTCATCTTTGAGCCAGTCAAGCAGAGTTTGCATTTTATGTACTTTAACTCAGGTGTACATTTCTCTTACCTGTACTTATACAGTTAAACATGTAAAATTGGACCTCAGTGTAGGTTTAGCCATGCCTATGATTATTGAAATGAGTCATGAGAATTTTGTTATCTAATATGCTAGACTCTCCATTAAGTTAAACCAGAGGTATCAATTTTATTTAATGTTTTCTTATGAAGGGTTATATATTTATTTCATGCCAACAGGGTGGAGAGTCCATCACAAGCATTTTTGATAATAATTAATTGGCTCTTAATCGTTTTGAAGGCCTTATGACCATCTTCTTGGGGTGATATATACTTGGCATACGACAACATGTGTCATGTTGATGGCATGAAAGCTGCGTCCAAACCATTGCCACTTAACCACCACCATTTGACAAAATGTGGTCTGGAATAAACACTCATAGATAGTTTGCACCTCAAGAACCATAGAGATCCACAGTGCAAGACAAAGTACAATCCAGCCCAACTGAAGGAGGAGTTACCAAATGTTAACACTATGGCAGCAGAGCAGACCTTTGTTTGGCTTTCCCGTTTCTGTAATCATATGTGATTCAACATGTATATTCACTTCTATATTATGCAAACCTCATTACACTTTGCCTTTTCCTTAAAACATGTCTTTTGACAACCAGTTTAATAAGAAAGCTCTGTAAAGATGAGGCAAATTGACAGCTAATGAAGGAACCAAATTACTATATTGCTAATAGCCCAGTTTCCCTTCATTCTCAAACATGACAAACAGTGATTATCAATAGATAGTTAGGAGAAAAGGTTGTGTGGATGAATAAAGTAATCATGCAAGAGAAAAGAATGCCTTAATCTACTTGTTCTGTGGTAATTTAGAGATAATTTTGGTGAATTGGTATGTGATCGGTATTCATGGGTTTAAAGTGCAATCTTGAGATAAATCCATCTCTCTTATCCCCTTCCACTGCACTCACCATGGATTTTCTTTTGGGACTCTTGTCAACTTTAGACACTTCAAGTGGAAGAACCTGTTTCCTGGACACTGTTGGGAAGGAGCAGTGCACCAAATAATCGAATAGTTTTGGTGGCAATGATTCTTATTATTACTCAGCTCGCGTTTCTACGTAGCTGCCACTTTGCTTAGTATCTGCATGTTATGACCTTGCCTGATTTAACTATGAATCCCACTTGCCATTGTGTGGAAAACAACACTAATTGTCATCATTTATTGTAGACTCATTTCTGCTTTTATATTCCAAATAATGAATATCAGACAAGAAGTTCTGTTAAAGACGAATTGATGTTAAATATTTATTCTTACTTATTCTTACTTAGATAATGCCATGTACTACTTATGGAAGTACCTAATAAAGTTGTTGTTGTTGTTGTATAAAATTTCATCAAAATATTATTCCTAATGATGTCATTTTTCTCCTGCACTAATGATTTTTTTATCCGTGTTTTTACAGTTTAGTTAGGGGACCTTTCATAGGTATAGCCTCGTGGTTCACTTTTTCAAATCTGTTGCGTGTATCATAGGTTTGAGCGGATATGTAGTTGAATAAAATATTATTAATATCCGACAGTTTTAAAAGGTTATGTTGCCATAAGATCATACAAAGACTGGGGACTGGGGCGATAAACATAACCCAGGCTGCATGTAGGATTAAAATCTTCCTAAACTTTGAGAACGTAAATAAAGAAATAAATAAAAAACATGAAATAATAAAATACGTCTATATATATATATATATTATGTGGCAGTTAAAATGTCTGGATGCCAGAACTCTTATACACGAAAGCTGGGCGTCTTGGACCTGGCCAGCTAACAAGTTTAGAATTTACATATGTACCCCCCCCCCCCCCCAAAAAGAAAAACTTATACAAAATGATAAAAAAAAAACTTCTAAAAAAAAAAGCCCTAGTGGCTAGTTCCTAATGTCTTAAAAACTCAACAAAATAACATATGGCTAAGATGAAGTCTTCAACTCATGACTTTCAAAGATCTTGAGTGAACTGCTGACTACAGACTTCTGCATTCTACCTAACACTGCTGTACTCCTTTCTGATCCAACAAGCTCCCTGACGCTCTTCTTGAGGTCTTTTGAGTACCCTCCCAGGACATCGATGATTATGTTGTACTGAATGATATTAAAACCCGGGTACTGTCTCTTGAGCTCTAGAAGAAGCGGGGCGTACTTCATGATCTTCTCCTCGTCTTTGTGGTCCATGGGCAGCTCATCTCCAGTAGTGTTACCATCTTGCGCGCCTTGTCCACTAATTATATTGATAATAATATATTGTTATTATTATTATCATTATTATTATTATAAAAGTTTCGATAGCTTTTTATCTTACGTGAAAAAATTGTCCGTTAATGCAACAAAATGGAGTCGCTTGTTGGTCAGGACCCACGCTCGTTAGTCTTTATAGCGGAGCTCGCAGCGAAGCACGTCATCATAAAAATGGTAGTAACACATAAAGCCGAAAAATTGTGACTTATAACTGTATGGATGTCTGTACAAGGTGTTACTTGCATATTAGTTCGATTTGAAAAGTTGATTTCGACCTAAAAGTTAACGAGCCTTTCGAGAAAACGAGCCACTGGAAGCTTTATCAAATTTTTAGAACTTGCGTGGCTTAATCAAAGTGGGTGCTTATTTGAAGAGGGTTAGGGTGAGGAATGTTGGGAGCTTATTCCAGTAATAAAGGACTAATTGAGGGTGCCGACTGTCACAACCAAATACTGTCACGATTAAACACTATCATAAAAGAACTTAGTCTTTTCTTCACAATTATTCTTGTCAACTTCTAAGCTACTCTAAAGGGCTATAGGATAAGTCATGGTACTGATAAAGGATAAATTTCGACATGTTACAACCTGTCAAGGTGTGTAAAGTCCTTACGACTTAATATATCGATCTAGCCACGCCTAAAAGTGGAGCTCGCAGTTTTATTATTTTGTGTACGTCTCAAAGGCACAATTCCTGTCTTATATACTGGGTAACTGTATTTTCTGTAGAAGATTTGTGTATGGCTTTCAGCTTAATATTTTTCTATCTCTACGGGTGTTTGTGCGTGTGTCTAGTTGTTTTTTTCATAATAATAATGATACTAATAATACCGTATTTGTTCGCCTATAAGCCGAGCGATTTTTCCAACAAATCAAACTGAGAACAGGTAAATTCTCGCCAAGGAAGGGGGTTCGGCTTGTAGCCGTGTATTTTCGCCAAAAAATATTTAAGGGTGCTTAACAAGATTCGAAATTCAATGTTTATTCGACTGTAAGCCGAGCGATTATCAACAAACACAAATTTCCGAGATCACGAAGGGTAGGTACATGTAAATCATTGTTGGTTCTGCTCGACGGAAGCTCGAATCGCATAGGAGTTTCATCCATATTGAACAGCCTGGAGAGCGAATGGCCATACCGCTGCCAAAGTGCGATCACGAACTGATGGAACTGGATGATCTTTTCTTCCAGATCTTGTGGGAGTCGCTGGGCCAGGGTTGTCCTAGTGCGAAGGCTGATGGAATGGCGCTTTTTCCATCTCTGGTAGCAACCCAGTGAGGCTTTGAAGTCTGGATCACTGCTCAACTCCTTTGCCTTTAGCCGTAGAATTAATCCGCTTACGGCAATTCCTGTATAAGATAACAGAGATCAATTGTTTGACTTGTTTTGACGACATGAAAAACTGGCCAATCAGAAGCGGTCATTCCCACGGTTTCTGTAAACATTGCAACACGATCTGACAGATATCAGTTGATCGAAGCTTTTCATTGTTTTAAAGAAGCGAAAGACCTACCTTGACTCCCCTGCTCTGAAAACCAGTCCAGTAGTGTTTGATCCAATTCAGGATACTTTGGCCAAAGGCAGCCCATCGTCTTTCGCTTTGCTGACATTTTAAGCTCACCATAAAACAGGTTCGCTTAATCTTTTCGCCAGCGACGCACCATCGATTCACTGATTCCGTAATCTCTAGCGATGTCGGAGTTGTTCTCGACGGCCTCTGCTTCAGCAACGACTTTTAGTTTGAACGCTAAGTTGTATGAAGAACGACGAACTTTCGGCATGATGATCGATTACGATAACTTTGAAAGAGAGCGATTGTTTGAGACAGGATTCTGAACTCAGGTGAATGTTTTGTTATGTCACGCATGGTTCTATTTATTTACACATTAAATTCAACTTATCTGTGATTTGTTGTTACTTTCAATTAAACGACCAATAACAACTGAGTAAATAACCTACTTTTTGGTTACATGTTTCCCGAGGGGGAAGCTCCTTTTGTTTTCGGTTTATGTTAATTCATCTCAGTTAACGACACGCGTGGAGTACTTTGCAATTATTAGGTCTCGGCTTATAGCCGAATGTTTTTTGTTTATTTTTTATTTCAATGCAAAGCTGCTGACATGAAGAAGTTTAGGGTCTCGGCTTATAGCCGAGATCGGCTTATAGGCGAATAAATACGGTAATTTAAACATATTTATACAGGATTGCTGCTTCAATTTAGGAAATAAAACTGCTATCAATGCGGGTCCTGTTGAAAAAAATAAATAGAAATCAATTTAGAGTAAATTATAAAATAGTTACAATAAACGAAAGTAAATTCGTTTATTGTCACTAGTTTTTTCAACAAAAGTATTATGGAAATGTAATAAAATGCTTTAAATAAATTTATCAAAAAGAAAAAAAAAAAAGTACAACATGTACATTGACCTTTTAGGTCCGATTCCTACCATAAGAAAAAATAAAGTGGAAGAAAACTCGCAAGTTGCAAGTTTCGCAAATTTTTCGGAAGACCAGCTCCGGCAAATTTTGGCCGAAAGAAACTCAAACATTTCATCTTGACACAATTCATTCAGCTTCGATTTTCTCCAGTATCTCAGTGTATTTTTCGCTTTTCGTTTAAAGATATCGGTTAACTGGCTTGTGACGATCTGTGACGGTGTGTAACGGCCAGTTACTACTTGTGACGCCTTGTTACGGCTTGTTACTGTGTGCAGTAAATGGTTTGAACCCGGGGGTAACATGTGAAGGTGTAGTCTGATCGTCCGGGTGAGTGTAGTCCTGAGAAGGACTGTTGTTGGTGGCAGTGACTGACGTTTCGACAACCTGTGCGGAAGTCATCATCAGAGTCAAGTGAATGATTGTTGTCAGTAGAACTGTAATAAGTTGGGAAAAGGACATCTGCGTGGTGCTATCATTGCTCATGTTTGGGGATATCCCATCCCTGATTTCTATTTGACTAGATGGGCACAGCAGTACACAGGCTAATTACAAGCTTTTGGTTACTCCTCATGACTTACTGTTAACTGGGAATTAACAGCTGACTTAATCTAATCAATTTGCTCCTGAACATTTTTTAACTTCATTTGTTTGACTTCAGAAAATACTTCTGATAATTTCCCTCTGACATTTCTAATTTGGAAGATTAATCATCATAATCATTATGTTCTTTACACCTCCATAAACACCAACAAGAGTTCTTTGTTTATAACTCAGGCAGCTTATGAATATAAGAAATCAAGTTTAGAAGATAGTTGATTCATTCAAGGCTGGTGCAATACGAGAAAAGACAATGCAGTGCTTTATTCACATAGATTAAATTATATTATAATAATTATTTTACCTTACAGTAGTTTTGTTTCTTAAAAATTTGTTTTCTAGTAGTACCAATATGGTAATGTTACTTTGTGAATCAGGGAGCTAAATAAAGAAGAAGTATTCTGTTAGCTCAGTACATTTTATGTTGCAGATGGCATTAAGTTAGTAAAGAAAGAAAAGAAAAAGCAAAAATAAATAAAATAAAATGATTAGTGAGGGAAAAGCAGCTTAAAATAAAGACATACTACAAATTATTCATAATTGTGATGAGAAATACTTGTTGGGAAAGTAAAACTATTGCTCAGAAATAAAATTGCAGCTTCTCAGAAAAAAAAAATTACAAACTAAGGTGGAAAGTGAAAACTTCTTTATTATCATTATAATGAGCATTTTGTACTTAAAGCATACCTCGGTTTATTCTTCCTCTAGTTGAGCCAGTCTTTGTACTTTTGGGGGCTTCAGTCCTATGCATGGTACAGTCATAGGTTTTTTGGCCAACTATGATACATACAGTAACAAGTGGGGATAGGGTGGCCGTGCTACACGGGCATGTGTTGTCTTCTTTTCGGCGAATCTGACCGAAATGCCGTTGACATGCCGATTTATACGGCTCAAGCCACTGCTTTACAGACCTGATAGTGCAGCGTCCTCGGATCACCGCCTCAACCATTCAAAAATCGTCTCATTGTTAGCCTTGATGCATAAGCTCTTTTATAAACAACAAACCTTAGTTGCCACGGAGCCGCCAGCGAAAAACAACAATTTCATATCGTGTGCAACTTCAGTTCGGCTTTGGCAAATTATATAATTGAGCTTTAAAACTATCCAAAAGGTGAGCCGAGTTTCAAAGCTAAGTTTACAGTATTCTTTCTAAGTTTTGACTTTTTACGCTGTCGATTTGACTGACGGCGAAAAACATTGTAAAAGTTACCGGCATTTCGTGGATTCGTTGAGGTGTCCGCTGACCAGTAAAATACTGTATCGTGCCCTAAAAAACGTATTTCCGCGGTGTCATCTGGCATGGTATAACACACAGCGTTTGTATTCACTTAAATATTAACGTACGACTAGCGCAAGAAAGGTGCCGTTTTGATTACAAAACAAACTAAGATCGTAATACTCACCTCTAGCGACACTTTTCCAAACTCTCATGTTGCCATCAATGTCTCCCAAACATCATTTCTTTCTCAAACGAAGCAGACGAGTGTAAATCGAAACGAAGAACGCGTCGTGGCGGTTGAATCAAAAGTCGTCTCCAAAGCTCAGAATATTTACCGCGCTAACGACAAGTTTTCTCGTATTTCTCGGCATTTCTTTGGGGAAAAACTTCGGATTGTTCAAATTTTCAATTTCCAAAGCATAAAAAGGAGATATTTGTGTTTAGGTGCAAAAATAATAGAAGATTTTCAGATCCTTTCTTGTTGTTATTCAACTGAACAGGAAAGAACCACGCATCACGTACGCGCCGAAATTTTTGATCTTGTTGTAATGACATCTCGCACATGCGCAGAGGTTATTCTGCCCTGTCACTACGATCTGTAAACCATGTCCACCTTTCACTGCAGTCTGTGAGGAAACAAGCACGGTGACACCCGATTCTTTTTTCAGGTATTTGCTTTGAACAATCTAATAAAGAACATATTTGAAGAATAAAAAAAGTTTGATAGTAGAACATGATTTTTTTTTTGGAGAATAGTTCCGCACTTCAAGCTAACAACGGAACTGTCCGAAAAAGTGCAAAATCCCCACAACCGAGCGATCAAAAACAGCTAAAATGAAGCAATACTGCTTATTTTGATAAAAGAACCTTCAATTTCAAAATAAAATTTTCTTTCTTTCAAGTTACCAAGGCTAAATCCTGTAGGAAGGTGTCTAGCTGCTACACATTTCCTTGTAAATAAGTTATAAGAATTTGGTGTTAGATCAAGAGAACAACTTCTACATGATAAGTTCAAGTATTCTCATTACCTGTTGAATCATGTATGGGCTTTAAAGGGAGAAGATACATGTTTAAATCATTTCTGGGAGTTAAAGGGCTAAGCAACTAGGCGTATTACTACTCCCCCAAGATGGGATGCTAGTCCATTGCAAGGTTATCCCCTTCCCCCAGCATTTTATCACTTGGCAGGCTTTTCATCTGTACTCCTGGTTACAGAGAGGCACGTGATAGAAAAGAAAGCTGTGTTTTGCCCAAGTGGACACAGCAAAATGACCCAGCCAGTTCTCAGACCCAGACCTCTTGACCCGCAGTACAGCATACTAACCATTGGGTTACTGCATCTCCCACTGTATACAATACATTTAATCTTGCATGAATGTTATTCTCACTGAATTTTTTTTTTATGTTCTAGGTTGACCTGGACCGTCTTATTAATCCTGAAGAGACATATCATTACTTGCCTATCACCGCTGAAATGTTTGGGCTTTTAAAACAGGTGAAACCTGCTACGTACTTTCATTGGTGACGATTTGGATTTCCCACAGGCAATTAACTGTTCATGCAGTCCTGTCACAACATGACCATGGCAATGGAAATGTTAAAAAAATGTTTCGGTATAAGAAATGACAGCAGTTTTAAGAGATTTAAGTATTTGAAGGAAAAGGCTATCACTCAACAGAAAAGAATGATTTTCTCCAGTCAGGTCTTTTTTATCTCGACTGGTAAATTTTATACAGTGAGGATCCTTGCCTTTGTTATCAGTGGTGTAATGAATAATGTAGGTTCTGCATTGTTGGAGGTTATTACAAGATAATTTGGTTGTATCAACTGGGTTAATAAATCTTAATTGGCCGCAGCAAAGAATTTCTAAAGCTGATATTCCAAGGTTAAGCCCTTTATCAGAGCAAATGGTGAAGGGTTAATACTTGAAACATCAGCTTCAGAAATTGTTTTCAGCATCCGATTGGCATGTACATTATCAACTCAGCTGATGAAACCAAATTATATGTACTTATAATTCCACCCCCCCATCTGCCCCATCTGATGCAGCACAACATATGGGTATCTTCAAAAAATTAAGCGTGTGGGAACATCTTCCATTGCACCACTCCCTTCCCAGGATTAACTCTGCTACCCTTAGGCTTAGGCAAGTTAAGCCAATAATTTATATCCGCTTTGCAATACTGAGCGTTTTAAAAATTCTTTTATTAATAGACTTGGTTTTAAGCATAACTTGGCTGTAAGTAATTAATACACATTTTAGCCCATTACACTTTATATGTAACACTTGATATGTATTTTATCAGTGAAATAAAGACTATTTACTATTTTAATTTACAACAGTTTCCCATCAGAATCTTACCCCCCTTATTCATTCAATGAATGAATTGTTTTCTTGCAGCCCTTAAAAAAAGCTCGTGCTCTTTGCATGGCTGCCAGTATATCCCAGTCAGTTGGTACCAAAGATATGCTGGATAATGGATTGTGTGCCCTAAGTGATGCTGTTCACTCATTGTGTGACATTCTGGACTTGTCACATGCTTCAATTATTCTGTCTCATACAAGTAACCTGGTTGATAGATTTGAGCCCTGCAGTACTTCATGGGTTCAGTTCTTGTTGGCCAAGAGTCACTATTTGCTAGTCACAGGAAAGGTATGAAAAATCAAAATCATTATTAACCCTATCACTGCTTTAACTAACTCTACTTACTGTCTGCCAAACACTTCTCGTGATGTAAGTTTGGAAAATTTGGTATTGGATTAACTAAATAATCCTCTACAATTGATTTTTTTCTTTATTCTCCTCACTTGTCTGCTTGACATTGTACTGATGTTGTAAGGAGAATTCCTGTCTTGGTCTCTGACATGGGAGTCAAAGGGTTAAACAAGCATTCATCATGCAGGCATACATGTATACGTGGTACTCTAGCTCCATGTTGGTGATTTTTCTTTGTGCTGAAGAACTTGGAATAGCTTTAGGCAAGGAAACTGTGGGCCAGCTAGCCTCTGAGAGCAGCAGGGAAATCCAATTTGTATAGTAATCACATGATTTTGAGTGCAATTTGGAATAAATAAGCACGAGTAAATTTTTTCAAAGACTAACAAAATTTCATGAGCCCATAGGGTGAGTGCAATTTGTGATCTTTGAAAACATTTACAAGTGATTATTTATTCCAAATTGCACGAGAAAATCATGTGATTATGTATTAATAATATACATGAAAAAATACGAGGTAGCTTCTCATAACTACGCGGAAGAAAAGCGCATGCATCACATGCAAAAATAATTTATTGAAATCCTGCAAGTGACATTGACCTTGACATTGACATTGACCAATTATTCTGACCAATCAGAATGTCTGGTTTGTTTCTTTCTTTGCACTGAATTAACCCTCTTCTGTACTGAATTAACTCTCTTCTGCACTGAATTAACTGAAAACTGCGCTCATCTTAACCAATCAGACCTGAGAAATTTTTTCATGTATATTATACAATATACGGTATAGGAGGAAATACCAATTAAACAGGTCTATAATAGTCAGTACGTGTAAACACGGGATTGTTCAGTTTGTGATGTGTGTGTCAGTCGTGGTTTTCATTGATTAATGTTGAGTATGCGGAAGGGGAGGTCTCCCTGAAGGAAGCACTGCAGAGTGAAGTCTTCACACACAAGAGTTACAAGTCCCACCTGTTGAAAGCCAGATGGAAATCAATTTGCTGCGAATATGCAATGCTCCCACCCACAATCCACAAATTTAAGATAACAGTTGGTAAGTTCACTCTTCTTCTTTGGAAATTCCTCTTTCCAAAACTTAGATCTACTCTTCTCCACAGTAACTTTTTCTCAGTAACTTTTTCATAATGGAAATGGGAATTTAGCAGTGGATATTCCATAAGATGGCTCTTCTTGTCCACTGATACTAGGTCTAATTGGAATTTGGAGTGTTTGTTTTTGGAGACCTTTAGAAAGATCCTTGGAGCAAGGAAGAAAACTAACAACAAACTCAACCCACATGTGACACCAGGTCCAAGAATTGAACTAATGGGAGGCGAGTGACCTCACCACCGCCCAATCCCAGCTCCCCAATATTGATTTTTTATTTCATTGTTTTCATAAACCGTCGCCAAGTGACCTGTGAAAATTTAGGCAGACTTAGTACCAACAAAACAGTCTGTTCAACCAGATAATTTTTGATCAGTGAATCAATTCATGAGTTTATGAGTAATTCCCAGGTGACAGTTATTTTTTTTAGTATTATCATTGTTGAGATCCTCTACTTGGTTCACTGACTCCTGGAATGGGCTATGGATGCACTTCATAAACTAACACAAATGGCTGAAGAAATCTTTGGTTTAGATGCGTTTTGTACTGGCAAACAGACACACAAGCAAAAGGAAAATTTGTTGGGTAAGGTGATTGAGGAATTTTTGTTTCCTTTTATTCTTGACACAATTCTGCAGAGCCCTGCTTGCAAAGTAGTGCCCCTGATTTCTATGAGCTTCTACTAGGGACAATGTGTTCTGATGACTGGGATAATACAGGGGTTTCATTAAGGGCCAGGCACCGGGCAAATTGACTGGTTGTGAGGACGGTTTTGCCCACCTGATTTGACGGTCTGGAGGAAAGTTTATCTTATAAAGAAGTTCAGTTCAAAGAGTTTTGCCCGCCTGTGAAAACCAGTTTCCCTCCTGCAGAAAACATTAATGAAGCCCCTGATAATATATACCTAAATCATGTGGTTGGCAATACCTTGCAATCCTAATTCAGGCTTTGAGATAGAGTTGTGCTTGTAATTGGATGTGTTATTATCCTGATTAAAATATAGAGAAAAGTGCAATCAAACTGGCCTGAAACATGGGAGAGTTTTCTTCTGTTTTATTATTAAACTTTTAATCACATATTTTGGCATCTATTCCTTTTGTTTGTGCAGATTTGCTAGCCACATCAGAAATTAAAGTTCTGGCCAAAACCTTTCTAGTTAGTCAATCCTAAATGACTTGCTCTCATCCCTGTTACAAGTTGGTCAGCTGTATGCTCATCAGGGAGCTGTGAGGGAAGCTTTGAGGCAGTTTGTGGATGGTGTTGCACTAGCAAGGCAATTTTGCCTACCATACAGGTGATTTATTAATGTTTAGTAAAAGCTCTGTTAAACTTTTGGACCCACACTAGATCAGAAAGTCAAGGAGCATCAATCCAAAATTTTAGATGAGAGAATTTTGAGGATAATATTAACTGTCCTTGTCTGTTACTCTTAGACATCAAGCTGTTACCAGAACAGGAAAGAGAATAAAGTAAGATCTTAAAAATTGTTTGCTGAACATGAAGTTGTGCTGAAAATGAAGGGTTAATTTCTTTTGTTTTATTCCCCTGATGTGAATTCAACATTGAATTAATCTGCTGGTAATTGGTAAATTTGCCTTGTCCAAACCAGCAAAACAGTTATTTTTCAGATTTTTTCTTTTTTTTTTTTTTTGCAATTACGGCAAATGTATAAACAAATTTCATTTCAACTTCTTATGTCCCCATAGAGCAAGATGTCTTAGCTATAGTAAAGATGCCAAAGGGGAATTGTTTACCTCTAAAGATTAATTTGGAACTAGTTTTTAGAAGACTCATCTAGACTACAAAGATAATGGCAAAGTTTACATCCTTTTTGTTAATTTAAGTTGAAGTTTCAACTCAAATTAATTAAAGATGACTTCACTGACTAGTGACCAGGGATATTTTCAATTGAATCCCTGTGGTTTTGTTATTTTAGGAGAATAGCAAAGGATTTTTCTAAACCTTTGGTATATATGATAACACCTTTGCTTGTGAGTACTTGTAGCTACTGTTGCATTTGATAGACTTCTATTTGTTATGTATACAAAAGAGAGAGATTTTTCGTGACCTTGTGAAAGCCAGTTGGATGCTTTTACCTCTTAGACATGGCACACAACTCTCCGTGTTTACTGGTATCCCCAATTACTGTGGCACTGAGTGACTCAAAGTTTATCTGCTCCTTTATATGGGATGCAAAAACAAGGAACTAGAACCTTTGATGCCAGAAGAAGGAACTAGAACATGGCTGCCAGAACAGGGGATTACAGAACAGGGAACTAGAACATGGATGCCAGAACAGGGAACTACTGTAAGACATGGGATGTCAACAGGGAACTAGAACATGGGATGCCAGAGCAGGGAACTTAATAAATCTACAAGTAGATTTCTCTTTATTTTGTTATTTCCTTTTTGTCTGTTAGGAAAACAAAGGAGATCTGGTGAAGCTTGCAGAACGTCTTTCCTCCTTGTCACTTGATGACTCTTCAACTAATACTGCTCACCAAAAACTGGCTGCCCTGGTCAAGACTTGAAACATCATGAAGTTTTCCTTGTGTGCAACTGAGAGATACAAACACGGTCTCTTCACTCCTGAAGAAATTTCCCTATTGCAGAACATGCCTAAAGGTACATTATAGTTATTTTACAAGCAATAGCGAGCTTTCAGCTGTGTTATGCAGCCAAACCAGCTTCAAAGAAAGTGTTTAACTGTTCAACTTTCTCAGGATTGGTTTGTAGAACAGTGTGACTCTTATAACAGGAGAATATTTTTTTCTAGCGAAATGTAATTATCACTAATTTAACATAATTCTTTAAGCAAAATGACTTTGTTAAAAACTTTTTGTTACCAGACCACCTCATTTGACTCTTCCCAATTCTTCCGCTCATGCTACACATAGAACTGATGATTACATTTGCCATGAATTTTTAGTTCCTTTGACAAGTAGAACTGAAATTTAATTTGTTACGTTGAGCAAATAATGACTTTTGGCAATAATCCTATAGTGTGATATTGACAAGGTAAGAAATTAGAATTATTGTTTTCTAGAGTGGACTGTTTGCACTTTGGAAACCTTCACACATCCAGTAAGCAAGGACAGAGAACTGCTGATCTGCAGGGTAAGGGCTGACTGTGATCCTGCTGTGGTTAAGATTAACACAACATCTGGAGAAGCACAGAACAAGGATTGCACTGTATGTCGATGTGTTTGTAACAACTTGGTTATATTGCGGTTACTCTGTTGTTGTATTTAGGGAGAGTGGACCTCTCACCTCTATGTTGGAGGAGGTAGTAGCTTACAGTCAGTTGAGATTCTGTAGTGCAGGTGTAAGCTTTGTCCAAGGTCACCATGAGGGGTTTTTGGGTAAAACACTGAATTCTCACAATACCTCTTTATTCTAGAAGATCACTAGAAATACGTCTGAGCAAACTGTCTGGATATCTGAGAAAACACTGGGGATAACCTGAGCTTACTAGTAGATAATTTCTCATTTAACCACTAGAAAGTCTGTAAGTAATGATAAAAGCACAAGAACAGGGTTGGCGAAGTAAATTAACCTAATTAACTATTGACTGAAACAACTTATTTTGTAAAGGGAGACAAAGTTGTTGTGGATCTTTCAAAGCTGTTCCAGTCTGGATTATTGGAGGAATTTACAGACATAATGAATGACAGCATCAAAAGCATGAATATTAACAACACAACCGAGTGGTGGACACTAAGGACAAGGCTTGACAGGAGAATGAAGGTGATCAACATTTCAACTCTCACGAGCCATGAATGTGTATCCTCTCCTATGACATAACTGAAAGTCTAAATTGTAATAATTATGGTCATTTCTTTAGAACCTTTTGGAGAAACTTGAAGGTTCTTGGCTTGGAAGATGGAGAGGAGTTCCTCTTGGTCAGCCTATTGATGAAGAGTATTGTGAATCAATAGCATCCTTTGCCAGAGAGTTGGAAGAGAAAGTTTCAATCCTGTGTGGATGTTGTCCTGATAATCATTTGCTTGAAGTATGTTGTGCATGAATCAATCAGAGTTTCCCGAGTTATAAGGATGGCAGATTGTATGAAAAATGTTTTGTCCATCAATCTTTGTTATGATTTGTGTGCCATCTTTGGTGCTTGACCCAAAGATGACAATTGAAGTAGCAAAACCTTGCATAGTAACCGAATGGAAACTAGGGATGGTTGAGTGGCAAGAGCACTCACCTCCCTGCTGTTCCACAGGTTCAATTCCCAGACCTGGTGTCATATGTGGTATGTGGGTGGGTATGTCCTTGCTCCAAGGGTTTTTATACAGGTTCCTTGGTTTTCCTCCCTCCACAAAAACCAACATTTCAACATTTCACTTTAAACCAGTGGACAAGAAGAACCACCTCATGGAATGCCCCCAGCTAAATCCCATTGTCATTATTAATATTTTTATTATTAAGTGTCCTTTGTTTGTTGTAGGTCCTCATAGATTCGTCATTTTGCTTGTCAAGAAAAGAAACTGCTGAAGCACTGATTGAAATTACTGCCATGGATGCTACCTTAACTTCTTTTGAAAAAGTAAGAACAAGAAAATTTTGTTGCAATCAAAGAATTCATAATCAAGTGTCTAGAGTAAGTTGGAATTTCACTGCTTTTGTCAAAGCATAGGGCTAACTCTTCACTCTAATGAAGGGCTTAAGTCAGATTTAGCAACTACTTACATTAACTAAATTGTAATTTGGTCCACTTGTGTTTCCCAGACATAGCAACCCTCTGGTTTTTTTCTTCTCAACCTGTATTGCAATAAGCTGTTGTGATTATTTTTGTTTTGATTATTTGGTGTTTGATAAAATTGCACTCTATTGGTTTATCATCGTCAATTGCCTGACAGGAGAATGTGTTTAGTCTTAGCTACTAGAGACAAAGGGAGGTTCCTCATCCTTGGCCCTTAAGTAATCATCTCTCATTTCATGATCTCTCACATTGCATGTTTCAGCTACTTGATGAAGTTCAGAACCTCACTGACAAGCTATTTGAAGATACAGACAAGAAAAGCTGCATAAACAGGTTTGAGGGAACATAAAGGTTAATTTTCTTTCTTACCTTCATTACTTGTACTCTCGAGAAATTATTGATGACAACAAAATTCCTTCTCAGGTCTGGAGGTCACTCTGCAGAGAACATTCCTCGTCATCCTGTAATCCTAACTCTTGGAAAAGTAAGAACCAGCTTTTTTAGGTCTTACATTTGTTTAGTAATCAGCCATTAAATGTATTCTAGCTCTAGCTCTGAAGACCTGAAAACTGAACAACCAATATGTGGGTTCTTTGTAAATAGATGTTGGTGAACTGTCAAGGAATCAAAGCTTTGCCAAACACAAGGGTGGGAGGAAAGGCATCCGTAATGGACTGACATTCCATATTAGTTTAAAAAGTGGTCATTTGCAACATTAGTGTAATGGGTACTGGTTGCTCACCATTATATTCAAAGTGTTCAGACACTAAGGTAGATTTATGGGCATGCACAGATATGCTGTAATTGCAAGATGTGTGCCTAAATTGTGGTAGCAGATCTTACTTATCAACTCATTCAGTATTGGGACGTACTCTTCTACAATGTTTGAAACCAGAGTCAATTTCTGGCATATCTATAAATCAAATTGATCTGTATTTTATGATTCATAGGATATTCAGCATCTTCCATGGGAAAGCATACCCATCCTGTTTGACCAACCTGTGACAAGGGTCCCATCTCTGCAATTTCTTTTTTCCAAGGTACACATTCCATTAAGAGGTCTTTGAAAGTTTGAAGACCTGACTTGTTTCTCAAACAACTGTCATGTTTTCTCCCAGAACCATATTGATTTTTATCTCTGCTATGCTGTCAACAGTGGAAAGAAATTTATTTTAATTAATTATAACAACCGTGATGCCCACTGATTGTGTAAACCATGGTTTGGGTTAGACCTTGTGTAAAGAACTGGCTCATTTGGTTTCTGGAGCATAATTCTCCCTCACAATAATGGTTTGTAATTTTATGAAAAGAAGTTGTGATCTGATACAAAAAAAGTGTTTGTCATTTCATTATCTATTAGCCAAGGTAAGCATACAGGAAAAATTGTCAATTGATTGAATTGAATGAAGGTCTTTTGAAATGTGGTTGCCTACCACAACAACTTTTGTGCCAGATTCTTAGCTTTTTAATACCTTGATATTCATTGTCAGTTAATATTTTTTTCTGCATTTCTCTTGATAGTTATCGTGTCAAAGACAGTTGCCTGAGAATAACCTACCCAACACCTAGAAAATGTTTCAGAAGTGGTTTGAAAGGTACAAAACACAAGCAAACGATTGAAGCAAATGAAACAGAAGAAAGACCTGATGTTGTGTTTCTTATATATTAAACTAGGCTATACAAGTTGATAGAGGTAACACCAATATATTATAAACTGAACAAATAGATTCAATGTTGCTGTGTGTCTGTTTAGTAATAGATCACAGATGACATCAAAATGTAGTAAGAATAAAAAGTGGCACAGGAAGCCCAGCCAAGTGTGTCACTGATTTTGGCATTTTGGCAGCATGTAATGGTTTTAAACAATAAGAAAGCAAAATATTGTTGATGGTGACATTACTCTTGCATCTGTTTTTTAATAGATCACAAGTACAAACCAATCAAAATGCTTGTATAATCCAGCTTATATGAATAATTGTTGTCACTTGCAGCGAAGATGGATGGCAAGGTATCACAGGAAAGGCTCCCACACAGGAAGAGTTCAGGAGTGCTTTAACTGACCATGACCTGTTCATGTGAGTTATTGTAAAGGCTCCAGTAAGGGGCCTATTGGCCCACACAGCCAACTAGGAGTATTACCACTCACCCCCCCCCCCCGACAATTCGGCAGAAGCCATTAGTCCTTCTGGGTGAAGAGAGGCACTGTGAGAGTAAAGTGTTTTGCCCACAAACACGACACGCTAACCCAGCCAGTACTCCAACCCAGACCTCTCAACCCGGAGTCCAGTGCACTATTCTAGGGTCTCCCATCAGCTTTGACTGTCCATGACCTGTTCATGTGAATAACTAAAAGCACTCCAGTAGATCTCCTTTTAAATGGGCCCCCTCTGTCAAGAACAGCAAGCTTCTGGTATGCTTCCTATCTCTCATCAGCCTGCAATTTACCCCTCTCCTTCTTCCCAACAAAAACTGTCATGTACTGGTGACATTTTCCTCCATTTGAGAATGTCGGCTTCCATCTTTAAACATTACAAGTTCTCTACCAAGAAATGTATACAACAGATCAGGGGGAATATAAAGAATTTGGCTCTTACAAAGTTTTTGAAAAGAAGGTTCCCCTCACACCCCTCTGATATGCATACCTCTAAAATAAACCCTAGTTCTGAAACCCTGAAAATTTCTAAGCCTGCCATTGACAAAGTAGAAAATTGAAAAGGTCGTAGAGGTTGGATATTTGCAGAGCTGTCAGTGCTGAAATACTGAGAATCATGACTCTTAAATGTTAAATAAGTTGACTAAGATAGAGACAAAGGTACTTTGGGTTTCTTTTATACATACTTGAAATTTTGCTTGTGTGACTAATTAGGTTGGATGACCCATGTTATTGTCATTCTGATATGTCTGTATCAGTTACTACCAGTAATGATTTATGTTACATTGACTGAACTATACGCAAATTACAACTGAAACAGGGGAGATGGTGTTTTTTTTTTATTTTAGAAGTGAAATCAGTATCTATGACCCTTTTTATATGACATTTGATGCTCTTGCGTGAGTTGCAGTTGCTTAGCTGCTAAACTGGGTCCATAATACAACTGTTACACTTATTAAGGATCATATTTACTGTAGGTGCTCTCAACCAATACATCGGTTGACATAATTATTTGTCGAGAGTCAGTTAACATTTGACCGATATGTTGGTTGACATTTGGCTGACAGTCGGTCAATGTATCGGTAAAGATATTGACCATCAACTGTCGACCAAGTCTCAACCAAGTATCGGCCAGCTGTGAACCAACCATCAACCAAGTGCCAACTGACTATCGACCAAGTGTCACCCAAGTGTTGACTGACTCTCAACTGATATATCAGTGGAGAGCACCTGCAGTAAACATGATCCCATACTTAGTTCTAGATGCGATAAACATTTTCAGATAAGGGTATCTACAGTAGAAAGTTTTATTGTTGTTGTTGCTTTAATCATCGCATCAATATTCTTTCTAGATATTTTGGTCATGGCACTGGGCGCGAATTTCTGCAGGGTGATGACATTCAAAGGTTGGATTGTCGAGCTGTTACTCTGCTTATGGGTTGCAGTTCGGGAAAACTACAGGTTAGTTTATACCTGACCGTGAAGGAAAAACATTATCACATAATTGTTGTTGACAAACCAACAAAATGCAAAGGAAGTGTCCAATTGTCTGGTTCAGATGTGTAGTTGGTTGAGACTAGGCATGGGGCATATAAGTAACCACTCTATTTTAATTCATTAGGTTGGTGGAGAGTGTGAGCCAAGGGGGATGGCCTTAATCTATCTTCTGGCAGGCTGGTATGTCTTTGGCATTCATTTCTTGTGTGTTAGTACCCTTACAAAGTCTTTTACTGACGTGCTATACAGCAGGTTTCAACAGCTTTTTGCTTAAGCAGCTGTTGATATAGTAGTGGGTAGCTGTCCTTAGAAAAGGGGTCCTAAGGCAAGACTTAAACATGAGAGCCAGCTCGCAGGCTCAATAGACAGCAGTAAGAGGACTCATGGGCAGTGATAGACAGCTGATAACCAGCTTTTAGTGAA
Organism: Stylophora pistillata; assembly: GCF_964205215.1. Taxonomy (NCBI): domain Eukaryota; kingdom Metazoa; phylum Cnidaria; class Anthozoa; order Scleractinia; family Pocilloporidae; genus Stylophora; species Stylophora pistillata. The sequence continues at coordinate 29,324,096 of NC_142530.1, forward strand.
ACCTCTGGCTCTATTTGACAGAGCTCAACACTAACTTTTCAACTTACTAGCCAAGTGGCCAGTGACAAGTTAGATGTTATGACAATTTCAGTTTGTTTGCTAGCTTCACTGGCTAGTGGAAATCGAAAAACACTGGCCAAAACTGAATTTCTACAAGTGTGTGGCTAGTTGGCTACCATTAGTGTCAAGTCCTGATTTGAACCCAAATGTCAACTGCTATTGACCTTTGTCATTGGGAAACTCGTATAACTTTGCTTTCCTTATAGGTTGGGCACTCCCTTTTCTTGGACCAGACCCTCAAGGAACTAGTTATTCTTCAAAGACCATAGCTCTACTCTATGGTTCACTGTATAGATATGTAGCATGTAATCTATTTATAATGTATTCACTTTCAGCCCAGCCATCGTTGCTAACTTGTGGGATGTTACTGACAAAGATATTGATCGCTTCAGTGAATTGCTGCTGAAACAGTGGCTTCAATCTGGGTCTTGTTTCTCGTTACCACAAGTACTAAGCCAGTCGCGACAAGCTTGTAAACTGAAATATCTGATAGGAGCATCTCCTGTAGTTTATGGCCTTCCAGCTTACACCAAGGAACAGAATGGTTAACCAAGGATTATATACTAAAATATCTCTAGTTCCAGTAAGCAATAGCAAATTATTTACCATACTAGTGCTGATTGTGTGGCAAAGAGGACAAGCATTGTGCAGAGTGTGTTTGGAAATGGTAGTGCATACAATTTTAATGCTGATAGAGCACTTAACTGTAGGCTACCATATGCAATAGGTGCTAAATCTACATGGGCTGAAAGTACCCGATCAGTTTAAGCAGAGCCAGTTTGTCATACTTTGTCCCACAATCCTGTTAAGTTGTACAGGAAAGAAACCCATTTGAAACAGAGAGGGACATTATCTTTTTTTTCCTGTTCTACTACAGCTCTTATTCTCTATCGCACTAACTTTTTTTTGAAATCATGTCAGTACCAACATATCCAAGGAATACATAACAAAATTTGCTTTGTCAAATAACAAACCAAGGTTACAGTTATTAACTGTTTGTAACCATTTTACCTTATTATATCATCAATTGGGAACAATTTGAGAAATGTGTCATCTGTATATTAATGTTTTACATTGGCAATTAAAGTTTAGCTTGCATATTAAGGGCATTTCTCTGATATCTGTACCAATTGTGAAAAAAATTGAAAAGGATACAATTCATAACAGAATGAATTCCAAGAAGGTACCTAATAATTTTAGTGTCAATATTTGTTTTAATAATTGAGCTTGAAATGATGATGATGGTGTTGTTGCCTCAATAAAGTGTAATTATTCATGTAAATATATAGTTCCAGGTTTCCTCTCAAATGTGTATTTTCATTAATTTTGTCGAAGTTAATGCAACAATATAAAAGCAACCCTTTTTTACTTAATTTTAAAGATCTAAAATGAGTTTCTCCTTGGAAATGCAAGTATTCTTGCTTGAGTGTCAACCTCGATTTTAAAGATATATCTTCATATGTAGCTGTGAAAATCAGGCAAATGTGCATTTTTGTTGATTGTTGAAAGGTTTGCTATGGTGAAAGAGAAGTAGTTTTCAAGCAAACTTCATGAAAACAAACGGGGAAAGGAAGAGGGGGACCAAACAAACAGAGAAAGCCCTTGGTTGACTTTTCAAACCCTTAAGAGTAATCAGCATCTAATATCTCCACACAGTGATACTGCCGAATCATTCATTAGGATCATGAGAATAAAGGAAATTATCTTCAACCTAAGATTTGATTGCTAAACAAAGGAAATGTATAGAGAGAAATGTGGAGAATACAGATACTGAAGTCAGGCTTGATGTTCTTGAATTACAATTTTTTAGAGTCCTGTTTTGTTTTCTCCAAGATGGGTATGGACACATTTCTGTGCATGTGAACAATGAAACAAAGTGCTCAACAATTGTAAAATATTAATTAGTATTATGTATCACATTTCATACTAAATAAAGAATTAAATTTGCCAGTTTATTTATGTTTTGCACTAACAGTACAAAATTAAATTTCTGGTAGTTTACCTGTCTGTTTTTAGATCTTTATTGATACAGGAAACACCCACTGAAATGGCTGTTTTCCATAGTCAATGCTGAGCTAACAAACTGCTTTAACCCTTTACAGGCATTAAATGGGATTTCACACAGAGCTTCCCCATTTTTGCCAGACATTTGAAAGGATGGCTGCCAAGGACTTTAAAAAACAGCATAAAACCAATCAGCAAGCCTTACCCTTAAAACCAAAGTCTATTTGTTCAATGGGTGAAAAACCATATCCAACAGATACATCGCAATTCAGTGTAGAATGGTTAACAAAACACACTCCACTACCCGCCCAGTAGAGATTTATTCTGTGAATAGTACTATCCAGCCTTTGAAAATCCAGGAGAGTTACTGTTGAGGTTTCAGGAGTGAAAGGGTTAATACTTATGCTTTAAGGCCAGTGACAGACCACCGAGGTGGCAACTTCTTGCAGTCATGCAATGATCGAAATGTTAATCAATAAAAAGAACTGTTTCAGTAGATCCTGAAAACAACCACCCTAAGTAACTTTGTGTATACATGTACTCGACACCTTGGCTATATTGGGCATGCTGTATCAAAATAGTGCAATGGCAAAAATAATACTGTTTGCTGAGCGGTAAAGAAATTATTAATCTGATCCCTTGGTGAAGATTATTGAACCACCTGGAATGACCAGTGGTAACGCTGAGGATGACTAATACCCCATTGACACCAAAGCCTAAACATGCTTTAAGGCTGTTTTGTTAAACATGGTTTAACACAACAGCTCCATAGAAGCTGCTCAAATCAATATTTGGTTAACTTCAAATGTGGCACATTGAAAATACAATTTAGGAATTGCTTGAATCTCGTGGAAAATTTAGTTTTTCAGTTCTCTGCTTCTGATTTTTATTTAGTTAAACCTGGTTTAACTAAACAAGTTTTCTGGTGTGAATGGGGTATAAGTTACAAAATGAATTCATCAAGTTGATGCACAAATGTTTCAACTGGCCTCAGATATGGGAATGCCTGTCTTTTTGAAGTTAACTACAGATGACATGGACCAAAATTTACTGTGTAAAAGTTTAGAAATTTTTTTTGTAACTTACACTACAGCAAGCACCTAAAAATTTGCTGACACCCTTTGATCAGAAGACCACTTTCCTTTCATTTTGCTTTTGACATGAATGGATGAATGGTATAGTAAATAATGGGGCCATTTGGCCCCATTTAGCCTCTATTAAAGGTATATCTGTTTGCATCAAGCCAAATTTCCAGACATGGGGAGTGAAAACCTAATCATTCGTGACATCTCCAAGTCACCTTTAACAGTACTTTTGTCTGCCATTCTCCACACCTAGGGCAACTAGTTTACAAATAAATTAGCATGGCAAAACAACCTATTCTTCCAGAATTGCCTCGCATTAAAATTGTGTCAACTAAAAAAATACCTAACATAAATAAACTATCTCAATGTTGATCTTCCTTCAGGAACTGGAACACAGATGAAAAGTCTAGCTTAGCACATCCTTTATTGCACATTATTCTATAAATTTGATGAGCAAGTGAACCCATTGGTGTAGGAGTGGTAGTAGCAGTTGCTGCACTTTGAGAAAGACCTAAGTCCTGTAACAAAAAACAAAACTTTTTTAGTGCTTTTTGTTGACAAGAACGATCCATTTCTGAATTCCAAACATTCATGCTTTGATAATAAGGCTTACTGCAAAACCTAATTCTCCCATCACTTGACCTTTACCCTCACTATGAAACAGAAGTATATTCAGTGTTTGTGGGCAAAACACTTTACTCTCACAGTGCCTCTCTTCACCCAGAAGGACAAATGGCTTCTGCCGAATTGTCAGGGGGGAGGGGTGAATGGTAATACTCCTAGTTGGCTGTGTGGGCCAATAGGCCCCTTACTGGAGCCTTTACAATAACTCACATGAACAGGTCATGGTCAGTTAAAGCACTCCTGAACTCTTCCTGTGTGGGAGCCTTTCCTGTGATACCTTGCCATCCATCTTCGCTGCAAGTGACAACAATTATTCATATAAGCTGGATTATACAAGCATTTTGATTGGTTCGTACTTGTGATCTATTAAAAAACAGGTGCAAGAGTAATGTCACCATCAACAACATTTTGCTTTCTTATCCTCTAAAACCATTACATGTTGCCAAAATGCCAAAATCAGTGACACACTTGGCTGGGCTTCCTGTGTCACTTTTTGTTCTTACTACATTTTGATGTCATCTGTGATCTATTACTAAACAGACACACAGCAACATTGAATCTATTTGTTCAGTTTATAATATATTGGTGTTACCTCTATCAACTTGTATAGCCTAGTTTAATATATAAGAAACACAACATCAGGTCTTTCTTCTGTTTCATTTGCTTCAATCGTTTGCTTGTGTTTTGTACCTTTCAAACCACTTCTGAAACATTTTCTGTATGTTGGGCAGGTTATTCTGAGGATTGAATGCATAGAATGTTTTCTCAGGATCAATCTCAGGCAACTGTCTTTGACACGATAACTATCAAGAAAAATGCAGAAAAAAATATTAACTGACAATGAATATCAAGGTATTAAAAGCTAAGAATCTGGCACAAAAGTTGTTGTGGTAGGCAACCACATTTCAAAAGACCTTCATTCTATTCAATCAATTGACAATTTTTCCTGTATGCTTACCTTGGCTAATAGATAATGAAATGACAAACACTTTTTTTGTATCAGATCACAACTTCTTTTCCTAAAATTACAAAACTATTATTGTAAGGGAGAATTATGCTCCAGAAACCAAATGAGCCAGTTCTTTACACAAGGTCTAACCCAAACCATGGTTTACACAATCAGTGGGCATCAGGGTTGATATAATTAATTAAAATAAATTTCTTTCCACTGTTGACAGCATAGCAGAGATAAAAATCAATATGGTTCTGGGAGAAAACATGACAGTTGTTTGAGAAACAAGTCAGGTCTTCAAACTTTCAAAGACCTCTTAATGGAATGTGTACCTGGAAAAAGAGAAATTGCAGAGATGGGACCCTTGTCACAGGTTGGTCAAACAGGATCGGTATGCTTTCCCATGGAAGATGCTGAATATCCTATGAATCATAAAATACAGATCAGTTTGATGTATAGATATGCCAGAAATTGACTCTGGTTTCAAATATTGTAGAAGAGTATGTCCCAATACTGAATGAGTTGATAAGTAAGATCTGCTACCACAATTTAGGCACACATCTTGCAATTACAGCATATGTGTGCATGCCCATAAATCTACTTTAGTGTCTGAACACTTTGAATATAATGGTGAGCAACCAGTACCCATTATACTAATGTTGCATATGACCACTTTTTAAACTAATATGGAATGTCAGTCCATTACAGATGCCTTTTCCCCCACCCTTGTGTTTGGCTAAGCTTTGATTCCTTAACAGTTCACCAACATCTATTTACAAAGAACCCACATATTGGTTGTTCAGTTTTCAGGTCTTCAGAGCTAGAGCTAGAATACATTTAATGGCTGATTACTAAACAAATGTAAGACCTAAAAAAGCTGGCTCTTACTTTTCCAAGAGTTAGGATTACAGGATGACGAGGAATGTTCTCTGCAGAGTGACCTCCAGACCTGAGAAGGAATTTTGTTGTCATCAATAATTTCTCGAGAGTACAAGTAATGAAGGTAAGAAAGAAAATTAACCTTTATGTTCCCTCAAACCTGTTTATGCAGCTTTTCTTGTCTGTATCTTCAAATAGCTTGTCAGTGAGGTTCTGAACTTCATCAAGTAGCTGAAACATGCAATGTGAGAGATCATGAAATGAGAGATGATTACTTAAGGGCCAAGGATGAGGAACCTCCCTTTGTCTCTAGTAGCTAAGACTAAACACATTCTCCTGTCAGGCAATTGACGATGATAAACCAATAGAGTGCAATTTTATCAAACACCAAATAATCAAAACAAAAATAATCACAACAGCTTATTGCAATACAGGTTGAGAAGAAAAAAACCAGAGGGTTGCTATGTCTGGGAAACACAAGTGGACCAAATTACAATTTAGTTAATGTAAGTAGTTGCTAAATCTGACTTAAGCCCTTCATTAGAGTGAAGAGTTAGCCCTATGCTTTGACAAAAGCAGTGAAATTCCAACTTACTCTAGACACTTGATTATGAATTCTTTGATTGCAACAAAATTTTCTTGTTCTTACTTTTTCAAAAGAAGTTAAGGTAGCATCCATGGCAGTAATTTCAATCAGTGCTTCAGCAGTTTCTTTTCTTGACAAGCAAAATGACGAATCTATGAGGACCTACAACAAACAAAGGACACTTAATAATAAAAATATTAATAATGACAATGGGATTTAGCTGGGGGCATTCCATGAGGTGGTTCTTCTTGTCCACTGGTTTAAAGTGAAATGTTGAAATGTTGGTTTTTGTGGAGGGAGGAAAACCAAGGAACCTGTATAAAAACCCTTGGAGCAAGGACATACCCACCCACATACCACATATGACACCAGGTCTGGGAATTGAACCTGTGGAACAGCAGGGAGGTGAGTGCTCTTGCCACTCAACCATCCCTAGTTTCCATTCGGTTACTATGCAAGGTTTTGCTACTTCAATTGTCATCTTTGGGTCAAGCACCAAAGATGGCACACAAATCATAACAAAGATTGATGGACAAAACATTTTTCATACAATCTGCCATCCTTATAACTCGGGAAACTCTGATTGATTCATGCACAACATACTTCAAGCAAATGATTATCAGGACAACATCCACACAGGATTGAAACTTTCTCTTCCAACTCTCTGGCAAAGGATGCTATTGATTCACAATACTCTTCATCAATAGGCTGACCAAGAGGAACTCCTCTCCATCTTCCAAGCCAAGAACCTTCAAGTTTCTCCAAAAGGTTCTAAAGAAATGACCATAATTATTACAATTTAGACTTTCAGTTATGTCATAGGAGAGGATACACATTCATGGCTCGTGAGAGTTGAAATGTTGATCACCTTCATTCTCCTGTCAAGCCTTGTCCTTAGTGTCCACCACTCGGTTGTGTTGTTAATATTCATGCTTTTGATGCTGTCATTCATTATGTCTGTAAATTCCTCCAATAATCCAGACTGGAACAGCTTTGAAAGATCCACAACAACTTTGTCTCCCTTTACAAAATAAGTTGTTTCAGTCAATAGTTAATTAGGTTAATTTACTTCGCCAACCCTGTTCTTGTGCTTTTATCATTACTTACAGACTTTCTAGTGGTTAAATGAGAAATTATCTACTAGTAAGCTCAGGTTATCCCCAGTGTTTTCTCAGATATCCAGACAGTTTGCTCAGACGTATTTCTAGTGATCTTCTAGAATAAAGAGGTATTGTGAGAATTCAGTGTTTTACCCAAAAACCCCTCATGGTGACCTTGGACAAAGCTTACACCTGCACTACAGAATCTCAACTGACTGTAAGCTACTACCTCCTCCAACATAGAGGTGAGAGGTCCACTCTCCCTAAATACAACAACAGAGTAACCGCAATATAACCAAGTTGTTACAAACACATCGACATACAGTGCAATCCTTGTTCTGTGCTTCTCCAGATGTTGTGTTAATCTTAACCACAGCAGGATCACAGTCAGCCCTTACCCTGCAGATCAGCAGTTCTCTGTCCTTGCTTACTGGATGTGTGAAGGTTTCCAAAGTGCAAACAGTCCACTCTAGAAAACAATAATTCTAATTTCTTACCTTGTCAATATCACACTATAGGATTATTGCCAAAAGTCATTATTTGCTCAACGTAACAAATTAAATTTCAGTTCTACTTGTCAAAGGAACTAAAAATTCATGGCAAATGTAATCATCAGTTCTATGTGTAGCATGAGCGGAAGAATTGGGAAGAGTCAAATGAGGTGGTCTGGTAACAAAAAGTTTTTAACAAAGTCATTTTGCTTAAAGAATTATGTTAAATTAGTGATAATTACATTTCGCTAGAAAAAAATATTCTCCTGTTATAAGAGTCACACTGTTCTACAAACCAATCCTGAGAAAGTTGAACAGTTAAACACTTTCTTTGAAGCTGGTTTGGCTGCATAACACAGCTGAAAGCTCGCTATTGCTTGTAAAATAACTATAATGTACCTTTAGGCATGTTCTGCAATAGGGAAATTTCTTCAGGAGTGAAGAGACCGTGTTTGTATCTCTCAGTTGCACACAAGGAAAACTTCATGATGTTTCAAGTCTTGACCAGGGCAGCCAGTTTTTGGTGAGCAGTATTAGTTGAAGAGTCATCAAGTGACAAGGAGGAAAGACGTTCTGCAAGCTTCACCAGATCTCCTTTGTTTTCCTAACAGACAAAAAGGAAATAACAAAATAAAGAGAAATCTACTTGTAGATTTATTAAGTTCCCTGCTCTGGCATCCCATGTTCTAGTTCCCTGTTAACATCCCATGTCTTACAGTAGTTCCCTGTTCTGGCATCCATGTTCTAGTTCCCTGTTCTGTAATCCCCTGTTCTGGCAGCCATGTTCTAGTTCCTTCTTCTGGCATCAAAGGTTCTAGTTCCTTGTTTTTGCATCCCATATAAAGGAGCAGATAAACTTTGAGTCACTCAGTGCCACAGTAATTGGGGATACCAGTAAACACGGAGAGTTGTGTGCCATGTCTAAGAGGTAAAAGCATCCAACTGGCTTTCACAAGGTCACGAAAAATCTCTCTCTTTTGTATACATAACAAATAGAAGTCTATCAAATGCAACAGTAGCTACAAGTACTCACAAGCAAAGGTGTTATCATATATACCAAAGGTTTAGAAAAATCCTTTGCTATTCTCCTAAAATAACAAAACCACAGGGATTCAATTGAAAATATCCCTGGTCACTAGTCAGTGAAGTCATCTTTAATTAATTTGAGTTGAAACTTCAACTTAAATTAACAAAAAGGATGTAAACTTTGCCATTATCTTTGTAGTCTAGATGAGTCTTCTAAAAACTAGTTCCAAATTAATCTTTAGAGGTAAACAATTCCCCTTTGGCATCTTTACTATAGCTAAGACATCTTGCTCTATGGGGACATAAGAAGTTGAAATGAAATTTGTTTATACATTTGCCGTAATTGCAAAAAAAAAAAAAAAGAAAAAATCTGAAAAATAACTGTTTTGCTGGTTTGGACAAGGCAAATTTACCAATTACCAGCAGATTAATTCAATGTTGAATTCACATCAGGGGAATAAAACAAAAGAAATTAACCCTTCATTTTCAGCACAACTTCATGTTCAGCAAACAATTTTTAAGATCTTACTTTATTCTCTTTCCTGTTCTGGTAACAGCTTGATGTCTAAGAGTAACAGACAAGGACAGTTAATATTATCCTCAAAATTCTCTCATCTAAAATTTTGGATTGATGCTCCTTGACTTTCTGATCTAGTGTGGGTCCAAAAGTTTAACAGAGCTTTTACTAAACATTAATAAATCACCTGTATGGTAGGCAAAATTGCCTTGCTAGTGCAACACCATCCACAAACTGCCTCAAAGCTTCCCTCACAGCTCCCTGATGAGCATACAGCTGACCAACTTGTAACAGGGATGAGAGCAAGTCATTTAGGATTGACTAACTAGAAAGGTTTTGGCCAGAACTTTAATTTCTGATGTGGCTAGCAAATCTGCACAAACAAAAGGAATAGATGCCAAAATATGTGATTAAAAGTTTAATAATAAAACAGAAGAAAACTCTCCCATGTTTCAGGCCAGTTTGATTGCACTTTTCTCTATATTTTAATCAGGATAATAACACATCCAATTACAAGCACAACTCTATCTCAAAGCCTGAATTAGGATTGCAAGGTATTGCCAACCACATGATTTAGGTATATATTATCAGGGGCTTCATTAATGTTTTCTGCAGGAGGGAAACTGGTTTTCACAGGCGGGCAAAACTCTTTGAACTGAACTTCTTTATAAGATAAACTTTCCTCCAGACCGTCAAATCAGGTGGGCAAAACCGTCCTCACAACCAGTCAATTTGCCCGGTGCCTGGCCCTTAATGAAACCCCTGTATTATCCCAGTCATCAGAACACATTGTCCCTAGTAGAAGCTCATAGAAATCAGGGGCACTACTTTGCAAGCAGGGCTCTGCAGAATTGTGTCAAGAATAAAAGGAAACAAAAATTCCTCAATCACCTTACCCAACAAATTTTCCTTTTGCTTGTGTGTCTGTTTGCCAGTACAAAACGCATCTAAACCAAAGATTTCTTCAGCCATTTGTGTTAGTTTATGAAGTGCATCCATAGCCCATTCCAGGAGTCAGTGAACCAAGTAGAGGATCTCAACAATGATAATACTAAAAAAAATAACTGTCACCTGGGAATTACTCATAAACTCATGAATTGATTCACTGATCAAAAATTATCTGGTTGAACAGACTGTTTTGTTGGTACTAAGTCTGCCTAAATTTTCACAGGTCACTTGGCGACGGTTTATGAAAACAATGAAATAAAAAATCAATATTGGGGAGCTGGGATTGGGCGGTGGTGAGGTCACTCGCCTCCCATTAGTTCAATTCTTGGACCTGGTGTCACATGTGGGTTGAGTTTGTTGTTAGTTTTCTTCCTTGCTCCAAGGATCTTTCTAAAGGTCTCCAAAAACAAACACTCCAAATTCCAATTAGACCTAGTATCAGTGGACAAGAAGAGCCATCTTATGGAATATCCACTGCTAAATTCCCATTTCCATTATGAAAAAGTTACTGAGAAAAAGTTACTGTGGAGAAGAGTAGATCTAAGTTTTGGAAAGAGGAATTTCCAAAGAAGAAGAGTGAACTTACCAACTGTTATCTTAAATTTGTGGATTGTGGGTGGGAGCATTGCATATTCGCAGCAAATTGATTTCCATCTGGCTTTCAACAGGTGGGACTTGTAACTCTTGTGTGTGAAGACTTCACTCTGCAGTGCTTCCTTCAGGGAGACCTCCCCTTCCGCATACTCAACATTAATCAATGAAAACCACGACTGACACACACATCACAAACTGAACAATCCCGTGTTTACACGTACTGACTATTATAGACCTGTTTAATTGGTATTTCCTCCTATACCGTATATTGTATAATATACATGAAAAAATTTCTCAGGTCTGATTGGTTAAGATGAGCGCAGTTTTCAGTTAATTCAGTGCAGAAGAGAGTTAATTCAGTACAGAAGAGGGTTAATTCAGTGCAAAGAAAGAAACAAACCAGACATTCTGATTGGTCAGAATAATTGGTCAATGTCAATGTCAAGGTCAATGTCACTTGCAGGATTTCAATAAATTATTTTTGCATGTGATGCATGCGCTTTTCTTCCGCGTAGTTATGAGAAGCTACCTCGTATTTTTTCATGTATATTATTAATACATAATCACATGATTTTCTCGTGCAATTTGGAATAAATAATCACTTGTAAATGTTTTCAAAGATCACAAATTGCACTCACCCTATGGGCTCATGAAATTTTGTTAGTCTTTGAAAAAATTTACTCGTGCTTATTTATTCCAAATTGCACTCAAAATCATGTGATTACTATACAAATTGGATTTCCCTGCTGCTCTCAGAGGCTAGCTGGCCCACAGTTTCCTTGCCTAAAGCTATTCCAAGTTCTTCAGCACAAAGAAAAATCACCAACATGGAGCTAGAGTACCACGTATACATGTATGCCTGCATGATGAATGCTTGTTTAACCCTTTGACTCCCATGTCAGAGACCAAGACAGGAATTCTCCTTACAACATCAGTACAATGTCAAGCAGACAAGTGAGGAGAATAAAGAAAAAAATCAATTGTAGAGGATTATTTAGTTAATCCAATACCAAATTTTCCAAACTTACATCACGAGAAGTGTTTGGCAGACAGTAAGTAGAGTTAGTTAAAGCAGTGATAGGGTTAATAATGATTTTGATTTTTCATACCTTTCCTGTGACTAGCAAATAGTGACTCTTGGCCAACAAGAACTGAACCCATGAAGTACTGCAGGGCTCAAATCTATCAACCAGGTTACTTGTATGAGACAGAATAATTGAAGCATGTGACAAGTCCAGAATGTCACACAATGAGTGAACAGCATCACTTAGGGCACACAATCCATTATCCAGCATATCTTTGGTACCAACTGATTGGGATATACTGGCAGCCATGCAAAGAGCACTAGCTTTTTTTAAGGGCTGCAAGAAAACAATTCATTCATTGAATGAATAAAGGGGGTAAGATTCTGATGGGAAACTGTTGTAAATTAAAATAGTAAATAGTCTTTATTTCACTGATAAAATACATATCAAGTGTTACATATAAAGTGTCATGGGCTAAAATGTGTATTAATTACTTACAGCTAAGTTATGCTTAAAACCAAGTCTATTAATAAAAGCATTTTTAAAACGCTCAGTATTACAAAGCGGATATAAATTATTGGCTTAACTTGCCTAAGCCTAAGGGTAGCAGAGTTAATCCTGCCAAGGGAGTGGTGCAATGGAAGATGTTCCCACACGCTTAATTTTTTGAAGATACCCATATGTTGTGCTGCATCAGATGGGGCAGATGGGGGGGGGGAGTTATAAGTACATATAATTTGGTTTCATCAGCTGAGTTGATAATGTACATGCCAATCGGATGCTGAAAACAATTTCTGAAGCTGATGTTTCAAGTATTAACCCTTCACCATTTGCTCTGATAAAGGGCTTAACCTTGGAATATCAGCTTTAGAAATTCTTTGCTGCGGCCAATTAATATTTATTAACCCAGTTGATACAACCAAATTATCTTGTAATAACCTCCAACAATGCAGAACCTACATTATTCATTACACCACTGATAACAAAGGCAAGGATCCTCACTGTATAAAATTTACCAGTCGAGATAAAAAAGACCTGACTGGAGAAAATCATTCTTTTCTGTTGAGTGATAGCCTTTTCCTTCAAATACTTAAATCTCTTAAAACTGCTGTCATTTCTTGTACCGAAACATTTTTTTTAACATTTCTATTGCCATGGTCATGTTGTGACAGGACTGCATGAACAGTTAATTGCCTGTGGGAAATCCAAATCGTCACCAATGAAAGTACGTAGCAGGTTTCACCTGTTTTAAAAGCCCAAACATTTCAGCAGTGATAAGCAAGTAATGATATGTCTCTTCAGGATTAATAAGATGGTCCAGGTCAACCTAGAACATAAAAAAAAAATTCAGTGAGAATAACATTCATGCAAGATTAAATGTATTGTATACAGTGGGAGATGCAGTAACCCAATGGTTAGTATGCTGCACTGCGGGTCAAGAGGTCTGGGTTTGAGAACTGGCTGGGTCATTTTGCTGTGTCCACTTGGGCAAAACACAGCTTTCTTTTCTATCACGTGCCTCTCTGTAACCAGGAGTACAGATAAAAAGCCTGCCAAGTGATAAAATGCTGGGGGAAGGGAATAACCTTGCAATGGACTAGCATCCCATCTTGGGGGAGTAGTAATACGCCTAGTTGCTTAGCCCTTTAACTCCCAGAAATGATTTAAACATGTATCTTCTCCCTTTAAAGCCCATACATGATTCAACAGGTAATGAGAATACTTGAACTTATCATGTAGAAGTTGTTCTCTTGATCTAACACCAAATTCTTATAACTTATTTACAAGGAAATGTGCAGCAGCTAGAGGGGAGAATTAGTGATTAGGTCTTGGGATTTAAAGGGTGAATTCAATGGAAACCAGGATAACCTCGGGCTGGGTGGGCACTCTGTTTGAGTGCAGACTTAGCACAGCATTTAAATTTTAGTAATCCATAAATCTTTAATGGCACATCTTTCAAATTGTTTAAGTACCTATCGTAAAACGTCTGAAAGTATCAAAAGCTGATACCTATTTAGTTCTCGCAACAAATTCCCCATGAAAGAAAACTGTTCTTGGAATTTTACAGTTTCACTTGTTTTCAAATAAAGAATTCTCACTGCCAGTGAAAAAATATTAATGTTTTGGAAATTAAAGTAAAAAAATATATTACATAGCCCTAAAATGCTTTTTCCAGGAAACATTTACCTTTCCACTGGTGTCTTGTTGCAGTGATTTGGTCCTTAGTGACGTCCACATTTCCAAAGCTGCACAAAGTGATTCCATAAATGGTTGCTCCAGGCAGATATCTTCTATCTGAAAAGTTACACCAACATTTCATTTGACAGTCTGATATTTTGAGGGAATGAGGTGCTTTTGGGGATGCACCGGAGGTGCAATGTCAGGGCCCCTTTCCCTTCTGCACGGTCCTCCATGTACACGTACAGGTACAGTATGTTGTTGTTGTAGAAAAACTGACTACAAAATTCATGTCTATTGTAAAACAGGCACATGACATTTCATCAAAGACAACAATTTGTTCCTGAAAATGTGTTGAACAAATTAACAAGGAACAATATAAAATCTGTATAAGTAATGTTCACTCTAGACTTCAAATTAACTGAAATCAACTTCTTGCCCCAGTGCGTCTCTTTGTTGGAGGCACACTCAGTGGCCTAACAGATAGCCTGCAGCCAGCACGACCTCAAGAAATCCAAATTTGAGACCTGGGTGGGTCATCAAATTGTCAGATCAGATCTTAATCAAAAAAGTTTCCAGTACTTTCCTCTTCTCCTTGATAACTGTCAGAAAGCTCTGGCCTTGCTGAAGTTGCTCTCTCATTTACTGCATCTTTGTGCTCAAGCAAAGCCTGCCATAAATATGCAGCACCAAGTCTATCCAGCAAACGTGAATGCATGTTTTTCTCCTCATCCTGACTATCTGTTGAGTCCAATAACTGCTCTAGAGTCTCCCCAGCTTCTTGACAGTACTGCGGTGCAGATCTAAAGAAACTCAGCTACTATTAGTGTCGAGCCCTGCAGTGTCTGCTCATCGCAGGTCTAGGTTTCTTTTGATGCAGATTTGATGTACTTGAAAGGGATCAATTTTTTTTGTCCCTGCCCATCAAGGTGTCTGCTGAGTAAAGATTCATTTTAATAAAAGTAACTGACAGTTTGAATGACCAACTTTGTCCTTTCAATAAGAAGATGATAAAAATTCTTCACAATTAATAGGAGACTTGGTCAATCCATGGTTACCATGCTGAACTCCAATTTAAGAGGACTGTTTTGGAGTCCTAACCAAGGCCACTGTGTTTTGTTCTCAGGCAACCCACTCTAGTTTCATACTGACCCTTTCCAACCATGAGTATGGATTGGTAATAGCAACTTAAATGCTGTGGATTTACAAGCAAGGGCTCGAAATTAATGGTAACCCATTAACCAATGGTTAGTAATTTTCAACGTTTGGTTACTAAAAATTTGTCCAACTAACCCGACATGGTGAGTAACATTTTCTAACATATTTAAACATCAGTAGACCTCAGGGCAAAGAGCACGTAGGCCCGACTCTCAGAGGAATACTTAGAATACTCAAGTTGTTAAGTCAACTTTAACTCTTTTTAGAGAATGCTGTAGATGTACTGTTCTTGACTAATCATGGTAAACAAGAGGGAAATAAAATAGGTGGATAATTGTCTACGTTTTTGAGGTCACTATGCAATTTCAGCTACTCTTTAATTTGTCCTAGTTGTTATTATCAAAATGTTCAATATTTGAGATATCGTAACTTGTGAGCTTGGATACCAAACTTTATTATTTGGTTAGTAAAAAAGATGTCTACTAACCCGAAGGGTTAGTGATCCAAAAATTAAATTGGAGCCCTGCCTGCCATTGACTAACATCCTGTCCAACAGCACTAGG
Source organism: Stylophora pistillata (assembly GCF_964205215.1). NCBI lineage: Eukaryota > Metazoa > Cnidaria > Anthozoa > Scleractinia > Pocilloporidae > Stylophora > Stylophora pistillata. Next base: position 29,339,886 of record NC_142530.1, read on the forward strand.
CCTTTCAGGCTGGTAGCTAAGAAGTTAGGCTACTGGCTGAAATTTCAAGTGAGGTGGCTCAAAGGCGGTGAACAATTGTAAGTATACAATGAAATGTATGAAGTTCATATATTTTGAACTGCGGTATTAGATACGCATGATGCACAATCCTCGCAGTAGATAGCGCTATTGCTTAAATACACTGTAGCGCTATTGCTTAAATAGCGCTATCTACTGCGAGGATCGTGCATCATACGTATCTCATACCGCAGTTCAAAATATATGAACTACAGCAATTTGCCCTACTGCTGTGTCATAGCTGAAAAAGTTTGGAACAATTCAATGAAACATTTTGGCAGGTACAGTTGTACTTCACTTATGAAAGGGGAAACCATAAGAAGAAGTCAGAATGTAAAAGAAAGTATTTTGTTACCTTTTGGTCTTGTAACAAGCAAGCTCTTCCTGCAAAACAAAACAGAGCTGGCTTCCTTCTACATCTTTTGCATCTTCTTGCTCTGCAAATGCACTGCATAGGGTTCTGAGAAGAAAAAAGAACCAAGAAATTTTTTCAGACAGTTTCCAATTTACTCAATCTTACTTTAATTATGTAATTCTTCAACACCATAATGATTATATCATTTTGTCTTTTTTTATCACTATGCCTTATCTCTCCAGAGTCAACCTTAAAAATATTAGAATTCCCCCCATTTTTTTCTTCCCTCTTTAAATTAATTTTATCTGATCCTTTTGAAGCCTTGAACGAGCCAAAAACTAGGATTTTGGTGTATTGAGGTGAGGAATCTGCCACATTTCAACGGTTATGTTATGATAGTTCACTTGCTGCAATGCATAAAAAACTCACTCCTCCCTTTTCTGATGCATCGCAACTTGTGAATAGAAATCGTTTGAGGGCACTTCCCATGGAATAATCTTTATATTTGCTGCATGTATGTATGTTCTGTTTGATTATGAAAACAACATGCATGTATTTGATCAAATTTAAACAAATTAAAACCAATTTTCTGGAGTTCTTGTAACCTTTTTTTTACACATTATGATCTGACATCTGCTTAGAACTCATAAGCTTTAAGTTAATCGACATCAAAATACTAATCATCAAAATACTAATATTTATTTTGAACTCTATTGCAAACCTGCATCTCTCAGACTGTTTTTCTCCCTCCTGTAGATCCTTCACCAGCTCATGTTTCACTGAGACCCATTGTCTGACTGGCTGTTTTAGGGTGTGGGCATCAGAGGCTGTTTTCAGTGCTACCAGGACCACAGTTGAAGCAGTCTTTAGTGCATCCCTGATTCTTCCGGCTCTTCTTTGACAGTCAACTAGCAAGGCATACTTTGTGAGTAGCTTCACCTGAAAAGTATTTTTCAAACATTGCCAAATAAACATTTTCAAAACTCACCATGTCATTGTTAGCCAACATTAGATTTGTGATCAGCAACTTATTCTACATTCACCCTTTAACTCCCATGAGTGACCAAGACAGAATTTCTCCTTACTGTATCAACACTATATCAAACAGACAAGTAATGAGAATAAAGACAAATACCAATTGATAAAGGGATTATAAGTTAAGCTAATACCAAATTCTCCAAACTTAGATCATAGAAATTGTGAAGCAGACACTAAGGAGAATTATGAATGAAATCTTGGGAGTGAAAGAGTAATAAGTTTTCCCCTCTTACCCACCCTTGTTCCTATTTGGTTCATCGCAAACCTGTTTCATGTTTGTAGCCATAGCAAATTGACCTCATGAGCTAGAAGGCCTATCTTGTCACAGCTTATTTCAGTTTCAGAATCATGAACTGATTAGGAGTGTTGGTGATTCCCCCTAGAAAGAATACCAGTTCATGAAAAGGTTACTCCCCTCTAGCGCTCCACACTAATGGTAGCCAACTAGCCACAGACTAGTGGAAATTCAGTTTTGGCTAGTGGTTTCTGATTTCCAACAGCCAGTTTGGCTAGTAAACAAACTAAAATTGCTGTAACATCTAAGATGTCACTGGCCACTTGGCTAGTAAGTTGAAAAGTTCAGCACAAAACTTTTTGTCAAAGTTTCCCTTAAAGTCTTCCAAAACCCCTTTATACTCCTGTGCTGGGTTGTTCTTTACTTCTACATGTGTTTAGCTACCAGTAATTAAGAAATTTGTCGAATTCTGGTAGTTGTTGACTGTATGAAAGGACCTTGTTCTAGCTTAGAACACCTGCTTCCCATAAGACAGTCTTGAAACAATACTTGAATGTAACATTTTCAGCAAGGAAAACTCTCATGTATAGGGTCAAACCATAGTTCAACTGAACTATTAATTATTTCAATAAACTTTAAATTATAGTACCTTCATCAATTGAACAGACTTTACCTCTTCAGCTTGGACAATGATTTTCTCTTCTGTTTCAGCTCCAAAGCTACAGATTCTTAACTCATCACAGGCAAGAGCCAGCAATGGCACTCCGTCAGTAAAACAGTCGCTTTGATAGGACACACAGCCTACATTGTAAACAGTACTACCCAGCCATCACAGCTCATTAAGAGATAAAGGAATATCAGGGTCTTCAAGAGCATCGTGAATAACCTTGCTTGCTTGCTGTGCAACTGTAACACATTCTCTCAGAATGTGAATTCTGTGAAGAAAACAAAACTGTGAATCAAAAACTGCACTTTGAATGACAACATACAGTTGTACTTCACCCATCACCTCTCACAAACTGACTAGTAACAAACAGTAGAATACTTTCCTTCCACAAGATAAGGAGTTCTATTTGACAATGGAGACCATCCATTTATTCGAAGAGAGAGTGAAGAGAGCCCCTTCTCCATTTTTCCACCATCATAGTTTTTCCAGGACTTGACCACTTGAATGAACTTGAGCAAGTCATTAGCATGACAAAAAGCCTGGTCAAACTGACCCTTAGATATGAGCTGAACAATAATCAAATAAATTGTCTTGCCAAGTTGGTCCAGTGAAGGAATAAACTTGAGATATTTACCATTCTGAATAGATAATGTGTCGCTGAGCAACATACTCACTAAACAAAAATCCATAGAATTGTATATTAGTCAGTAATCATTTTAATTTTCACATTACTTCTAATGAAGGATAAGTATGAACTCTTACAAACAAAATTAACATTTTTCAACCATTTTAAGGAAGTTGTTCATTAGTATTTTACTACTACTAAAGTCAGTATTGTCGGTTCACCAAAATGATCAGGGGTTTTCTAAGAAGGTATACAGGTGTATTGTTTCCCACTATCACACAACTAGAAACTATATTTCGTGTAGGAGACAAAAGTCATTTTGAGATTGATTATCAAAGATAAGAAATAAAAAAAATTCTGAGGTTTCTTCAAGTCTCTTTTTATATTCAGATGCTTGGAGAGGAAGGGACAAAAAAAGTCATAAACATTCAGGGTTCTCCTTAAGTACTGGCCACCATTTTAGAACATAAAAAAAACTACCTTGATTTTGAGTTGTGAAAAAACAACAAATTTCCTGAACAAACAACTTCCTTGAAGGCCATTTTCGCATAAACATCCACAAAAATATTTAAGGTTAAATTACATTTTCATGCTGGTTGAGCACCCATTCAATCTCTACCTAGCTCATGTTTACCTAGCCAACCAACTATCATATCACTTTGCATATACTTCCAAACAAATGCATGAGATAGAATTTTAGAGCCCATACATTTTAAATAGATTAAGTACAAACCAACTCAATTGGGGGTAACTGGGTCTTTATTGCCTAAGACCATATGCGATGCTCCCCATGACAGGGAGGTAAATAGAAGAAAAGAAAGAAAAAAAATTTTTTGCAGATTTTTACAGAGAGAGGAAAACAGGAAGACCTGGAGAAAATACTCTTGGAGTGAGGACAAGAACCAAAAACTGAGTCAACCCACATCTCATGCCAAGTCCAGGAATTGAACGTGCATCACAACATGGAGGGGGGGTGAGTCCTCTCACCCCTGTGCCATCCCCTCTCCCAGAAACAATACTTTGTGGGCAGCATGCCCCAAGATCCCAGAATGCATGCAACTAACCATATACTGGCTAATAGCCAATCCTTTTTGAAAACTCTGTACACTTATTTTGCAGCTCTCACTTACCTAAATTTGAGGAGTTTGTGATTTCATCAAGGTGCTTCCCTTTTGCTTTGACTTTTTTCAAAGTCTCAATAGCCCATCTCAGAAACTTGGTTGAAAACAATGTGTATTTTGACACAGATTCTTCTGCAACTTTGCAACCCAACTTGCTGCCATTTTTGGCATTCAAGGGTGATCGTAGCGGAGAAAGATAGTCTAAAAGAAAATTAGAGAATTGCTTCATAAACATAATCATGCCATCTTTCAAAATGTTGTTTCATGTACTCACAAAAATATTAAACAGATTTCGCCTTTTTTAACCCTTTGACTTGGGGGTGACTAGCATCTCATTTCTCCTTACAATGTCACCCCCAAAACACACATAATTTGAGAACATGAGAATAACGGAATTGATCACCAACGGAAATGATCACCGATGAAAGAAGCTCTTAATTGTTGAATTAATTCTACTTATTGTCAGTATCTTTGGAAATGTGTAAAGTTCAGTATGCAAAACAAGTGTATTACATGGGTAAAACATTCTCCCGTCGATGAAGGCAAACGAATACCCTTTCCATCGATCGTGCGCAATTATTTTTCAGAAGAATGGTATTCCACATTTACTAAAATTCAATCGATGGAAAGTCAACATCGTTTCCCTGTAGCTTGATGATAATCATAAAACTGCACAAAACTTTAAAAGCTATCATAAGCTTGCTTTAAGGAAACATAATTGCAAAACTGGTGTCTTCAAACAAATCGTTTGTTTCACCATTCAGAAGCGCCTTCAGAATTCTTTCCCCCTCCATGTATCCAAGAGGTCCGTTCCATCACAGGTTTTTCATCGTAATGGCTCTTGAAGGAGGTCCTCACGGAAACTTTAGTCGTGAGTTCCCGCTAGTATTGGTGAAACACCACTAATCAAATCAAAAATGGCGCCTTCTTTTTCACCGGTTAGGAGTCCATGTATGACCCCGTAAAATGTCCTGAGCTCGGTATATATTTTCAATGTATTCCAATGTATTCCAATGTATTCCAATGTATTCCCATACATGGACTACTAACCCAAAACTGGCTGTTCGGAATCAAAATTATCTTCGTTTGTCAGTCAACTCTTCCACACATCCGGTGAGAAAGAGTAACATACATTCACTTCCATAGCGTAGTAGATGTAAAAAAAAAAAAAAAAAACTGTCCGAAAAGTATGCAACAGGCGGACTTATCTGGGCGGTAAAACTTCCACCGGCTGCCGCAGGGTTATCATTTGTGTGATATCATTAATTTTTTTGTTTACAGCACCTTTATTGACCAATATCACTGTATGATTTTGGTGGTTTTTCTTTGTAGAATGTCGATACCATTGTTCCCCTGTTTATGCGTAACAGTGGGAAAGAGCAAAATGTTCAGTTCCTATTGAAACTAAAACTGTGTGTGTAGATGTATAACGCAAGTGAACACTTTATTGATTTATGAAGAACTCGCTGCAACAAATATTT
>NC_142530.1:29350464-29402964 GCF_964205215.1 Stylophora pistillata
CTACAATCGTTTTCATTTTCAGGAACATTTTCCTTAAGAATAACTTTATAAAATTAGGTAGGTGTAACTAGAGTTTGTGTCAAGAATATTTTTTTACTGACAACGCAAGATGCTACGCACAAGAGCCCAGCCAGTGGCAGAGTGCATACGGATTGTTGAATCATTCGTTCTGTCTTTGATGCTCATGTTGTAGACTTATGGCAGCCTACTTTTAGATTATTCTAACAGTGAAGTGTAAGCTGAATGATGCAGAAAAGTTTACTCACTCAGGTAATTTAAATCTTGTAAATTAAGTGTGTAGAAGTGTTTAGGTCTTCTCGCACGAATTGTTCATGTTATTGTCACTTTTAAGACTCAGACACCCATTTCTTTGCAGTCGGGTATTCTGTAGCATATTTCCTTTCCATTTTTGGCTCCACAAAGGTATGTTTTGATCAAGTTTGGAATAAAAAAAACCATCACCCTTCAAGGGACAGGATGCCATTTTGAATCTGTCCAAGTAGTTCGGCATACTCTTGCCTTTGTACCACCCCCCAAATATACATACACCGTGACTTTGAACAGGTAAACTTATTGGAGAGGGGAAGAAAAAGTGTTTAATCCAGGTTTAATGCATTAATTAATGTATAACAAAGTGAGTGAGTGAGTGATTTGTAATTGAAATTTGCCTCCAAACCCTAAACCCATAGCATGACTTATGTCATACCATGAGGTTAAAATGATGAACCGTAAATTTATCTGTTTACCAGCTGTTTTGCAGAAGAAACATCTGGACAGGTATCACACTCATGTTAGATGTGGATTCTCAAAAATCTGAGGTAAGTGGTGGTGTTCCCACTAAAAGAGATCTGTAGATTACGTTCGATTAAAATGATGAATAATTATACGAATTAAAGTTATTTCAAAATGCTTTTGCTCTAGAGCAGCCCACAACAAAGTCTATATGATTGTACATCTAACATATCAAATAACCTTACTACTCAATATGTTCATGAATTTATTATAGCAACTTAATGAACATCTGAGAACAAACAAACTTCAACTTGATGACAAAGGAGCTTTAATAGCATAGCACTGGAGGTTTGTACTCTGATAGTTGTAGGTTAACGACATTTAACCCTTTGCACCCCAAAATTAATTTTGGTATTCTCTGCATTCTTCTGTACTTTATTTACAGTATTGACAATCAGGACCTTCTTAATTTGGTGATTATTTCCTTTATTCTTATGCCTTCTATATCTTATTTAAATTAGAAACCAGTTACTCTATCTAAGGGGTTAAAGAGTTAAAACATAATATTTTATTGCTTTGTAAATAAAATCTTAAAACGTTGATTATGTACACAAACTGTGGTTGAGAATGAAATTCCAGTTAAGAGAAAAGATGCAGCAGCATGGGATTAGTAGAGTGTTACTTGTTACCAGTTATATCATCCCTTTAATTTTGAGTTTTATCTTCAGAAAGTAAGGAATAATTAACAACATAAGTTGTGTTGATTCCTCTCTTTGAGCAGAGTACTTCTTCTGGAGAATTGCTGCCATCAGCTCATGAACTGTCACCAATGGAAGAGTTCTTTGTCATGCCTCAGTTGGAGAAACTGTAAGTTACTAGTTTGTTTGTTAAGGTCCCTATTCTTCCTTCATTTAAATTTAATGCATGAAGTTTGATTCTAATGTGATCACTATTTTGAATTCATGATTTGCAGACCACCATTGTCCCTCGTGTCGGTTTGGATGTTCTCCAGGCAGACTTTGGGCAGATGCTGGATCCTAAGGCTGTGGAGCAGAAGGTAAATGGTTTCAAAAAAGGGTTTAATTCCTTTGGTTTAGTCCACTGTGAATCAGAGCTCAATTGTTTATTCTGTTTTCTGTGTTTACTTTATACAGACAGTAAACATCACAAATCATACAAAGGGAAAAATCACGTGCATGTGGATGAAAGGTGAAAACTTGTACTTTTTACGTCATTAACAATTGTTGTTTGCCCATCTCTAGTTTGAGACCTATAATTTAAATTGCAAATAAATGTTAAATTGTGATTTCTTCTTGTGTTATATTTTGCTCCTTTTTGTCTGATAGACACAACAAGGAATATTTTCTGTTTCCCCAGATGAAGCAGACATCCTCCCTCTAAAGACTGCATCATTCCGAGTGACATTTAGACCAGTAAGTTATTTGATACTGTCAGTAAACACTGTCTATGCTTCTTTCATTCACTTGGACTTGGTTCATTTTTGCCTTTACTGTCTGATTCTGTTTACGGTTCAATTTGTAATTCTAATTTTTTTTTTAATAGAATGCTGCTAATCAGGTTTTTAGTGCTGACCTGGAGTGTTATACATTTTATAAGGTGAGGGATTTATTTCCTGTGCTGGTGTACCTGTTAAGAAGCCTAAATTTTTTCCAAGCTCATAACAACCATTTATTTATTTGTCATGAAATCAAGGTTTCTGATTCAAATTGTTGATTTTGAGATAGCAAACTGCAGCTCTAGTTCAGTACCCATATAACTGATTTTCATTTGATAAATAGAATTTACTCCTTGTTTCCTTTGTACTTGCTTCAAACGCTTCACACTTCAGCAATGGAAGTTATCACTCAGAATGAAGAAATGCATGTCCTTGCTATTACTTTTTATTGCAATTTTCCAGGGGATTATTCCCTTAAATACACACCCCCCTCCCTCTGCTTCTGTTGAGAAGGGGACACCCATGGTGTCACAATCAGAGGCTAGGAATTGTGGTAAAAAATCTTATTCTTTGTCAGGCAATTAACTTGAGAGTTCTGATAGTGTCATTAAGATGTTTTTTGACGTTTAATTCTCTGCCTATCAGGTGAAGTATGCCCTTGATATTGAGTCACACCAATAGTTATTATAATATTATTTGTATTTTGGAACAGAGTATGAGAGATTATCGACTGGTTGAAGTGTCCTCCCTGGTGTCTTTCGCTCAGTGCTACAGGTTTGTGCTGAAATTAACTTTAATAAGTAATTTGAACTGAACTCTGTTTATGGTTAGATTCAACGATACAGGGCTTTAGTTCTGTTTTTGTTTCCATATTCTGTTATTAGCTTAAGTGTTTTGATGTTACATCTAGAATTTTCATTGATGAAACATCAATGAATCCAAGTTCCTTGTTTCACCGAAAAAAATTGATTGGATTTTATTTTTAGGACTCACATTTGCAATGCGGACTGAATCATTTATCCCCAGAAGTCAATGGGATGTACAACAGCTGGTAAGTGATAATTTAGCCATTCACCCCAAAGCTAAAACACACGTTAAAGCTGTTTTTTCAAGCATGGTTTGATATGTTTTCCCCATTGAAGATTCTCAAACTGATTATTCAGATCAACCTAATTTTAAGAAAACATTTTGCTTGTGTAAATGGGACAAATGCTTCACTACACTACCCTTGTTAGAATAATGCTGTTCCTAAACTAATGGATAGAAACAGTTTTAGTCCACCATAATGTATTACTAGGTGGTGCCAGTATGATTGTATTCTGTTAGTTGACAAAGCACATGATTACTAACTTGTCCCTTTTTTGGAATGTTTAGGTCTTTCCAGCCACTACTGTGGATGGCATGTCCTACAGAACACTGCTGTTGACCAGCAATGGGCAGAATCCGATCCATTTTGCATTTGATGACAATCTGTTAAGGTAGTTACAAAACAAATTGTAAGATTTTATCTTTATTTTTCTACCTTGGGTCTGGAACAAGTATGGTTGAAACTAGAGGAGAAATAAGTTATAGCAGTCTGTAAGAAACCAATGGAAGTGGGAACCTTAGCAAAAATTAAATTAAATAATAACTTCTTAGCAATCAAGCATAAGGGCTGTACTGGGAAAGATTCACCTGAGGTTGTGACAGTACAGCCGAGCCCAGCAAAGTGTGTACAAAAATAACAGCGGGCCCATAATTCTTGGTGTGGCTTTAGAGCAAGTGAGGTTAGTCAGTAGTTTAGTGTGTGGCAATCATACCACACTGCTTATTTTGAATTTGCAGGCTTTTGCAAACAAAAATACATGGCTTATGACACAGCAATACATACAATCAAATGCAATTTTTGTCTAGCAAGTGACATTTATTTTGTAACATGTGATATATGAAACTTTGTACTGAGTACTTTACAACTTTGTTTGGGAAATAAGCCTTGTTGGATCAGCAGAGATTCCATCTCTAAAACTCAATAATCAGGTTGTAATCTTAGGACATTTTCGATTGAACCATTACTCTTTGATTTGAATCCATAATGGCATGGTTATCAATTATGAACAGCTCCTTGTTATATTTTGACTAAGATTTACCAATCCATTAGTTACTGCTTTGAAATCAATCTTAATTTAAGTATCTGTGTTGTTTTAATAAGAGTAAAAAGTTCATGTTAAGTGGAAAACCAGGTGATTTGTTATATCTGATTGTAAATTTTTGGGGTTTTACAGGGAACTGTTCATTTCAAACCAACCTGTTTAGGTACAGCATCAACAAGGCTGTTTGAGGTCAAGAACGCTTCCAGGATTGCACTGAGGTGTGTTCAATGTTCTCAACCTTCCTAAGTGTCAAACTAAGGCCACCTTCCCTTTCCCCATCAATTAAAATTTATCATTTTTCCTAGAATGAGGAATCTAGTAATGTCAGTCCCTTTTATCATGAACCCCTGGCTCAGGAGATCTGGGCAACCAGCAACCACTCCCTGTGTACCTGACATAAAATAAATTATCCTTATACATCCTTATCCATAAGAATATTAATGATTACTGATATGTGACGATCAATTCAAAACTTCAATGTCCCCTCCCTCCCTACAGAATAACCATCATCTGAATGGAAGCGGAAGCGGTAGCGGGTTGAACCTTGCATGACTGGGGTGGGTGGGAAATTTGTAGAGATGTGTCCAGTCTCTCCAGCAGAATACAAGTGTTATATCCTTAAATATCAATGTATTTAAGGTAAATACTTCACTAGGTTTTATAGCTTGGCCAATGTGTAGAAAGCCATGGTCACTGTTTTTTTCTTGAGAAAAAAATGGGCACATTTGAACTCTTTTTTTTTTTCCCTTCTCAGGAATTTGAAGAAACCAGTTATCAAAAGTTCAAATGTCAGGGGTTGGGGGGGGGAAAGGGGCAGAGATGCTGAAGCTTTGAATTGATTGATGCAGTACTGTAATATGATGTAATTGTAATGTCAACAAACCTTATTTTACCCATCAGGTTTGCATGGAAAACCCTGGACCTCACTTAAAAAGTCTTAGCATTGATCCCTCTAAAGGAATCATTCTACCCAATGAAACTCAGGTGGGCATTTTAAGTGTACTGCAAATTTTTTTCTAAATTGTTAATTGTCTTTTAGGATCCCCTGTAAATTGTTACAGGGTCTCTAGTAAAACAAAACATTTTTGATGGTATACTGGTCTTAAATACACGTCAGTTATTCTCATAAATTATATCTTCAATCAGGTTTTACATATTTGATAGAATTAATTGTTACACTGTCATAAGCCCTGTGTTGTAAATAACTCCTTATTATCTTACATTATAGGCTCACACCATCAGCTTTAACTCTCGTCAAGAAGAAAAATAGGTGATTAAGACAAAACTCACTGTCAAAGGATTGCAGGCGGATGCCCAGCAACAGTAAGGATTGTCATTTTCCTATCACAAGTTAATTTAATTATAATGCAACCATTCATTTTTTAAGGTAATTATTTGTTGCATGTGAATCTATGTATTACCAACTGAAGGGACTCGATTGCATTGTTCTCTATTTGCAATATTTGTCAACTGAATATTTCTCTGTATATTCTTCTTGTATCTGCACTTGTGTTTATTAATTCTTTTGACAACTGCTCACTGGTATGTGATCTTTATTTAAAATGTATTTTGTGCGTATTCTTTTATTTCAGGTATCATTTACTCCACAGAATCCTGGTTTATACTCAGTGGATTATCTGGAAGTTATAGCTCTTGGAGCTACCAATTGTTCAGTTATAAAATGCACTGGAATAGGTAAAGGTAGTGATATGTTTGTGCTTTCATAGGCTCTAACAGCTCATAAACTGAGAAGACTAGTATAAAATGATTAAATAAATTATATATTCAGAGAAATGTTATCATTTGATGTTTATCATAAGAATGTGTTTAATTTATTTTAGGGTGACTTGAAAGGCTTTATAAGGTAGTCCTTGCATAGAAAAAAGTTGAGATGGCAAAAATTACATTTGCCTAAAAGTGATGGAGTCTCTAATTGGCCACAGAATTGTTTATAATGGGGTTGAGGTTCTGAGAGCCCAGTGTCATAGACCTGAGTACCCCTCCACTCTTTCTTCAGTCAACAGTAATCTCACATCAATCATGGACATTGTGAACCACACTTGCTCTCTAATCAAGGAAGTTCCTGTTGAAAAATGTTCAAATTTTTCTTAATTTCAATCTGTTCTTTAGGGCCTGAAGTTGGTCTTGACTCTGACTATCTTGATATGGGAGTTGCAGAATCTAGCAAGTTTTCAGCTAAAAGTTTCAAGGTTGTTAACAATTCAGATGTTCCTGCAGCTTTTCAGGTCAAACACTTCTGGATTTATACTCTCAATATTTAACAATTATCCGTGAAAGGTAAATAATTGTTTTGGTGTAATTGTTCAGTTACTTCCAAAAGAAATTGGTTATCTCCTTCAGGAACATTACTTCATTTTCCCTTGGTGCAAGGTCAGCTCCTTTGAGCACTTAATCATGTTTAACTTAGTGTTTTCTATGATATCTGGGAGATTAACAAGTTCCATGATAAGGGAATGACATCACCATAAGACTAGTACTAGAGAAAAAAGATCAAGTCCAATTTGATAATTAGTTAATTATGAGCAAAAATAACCAAAAAAATATTCACTGAGTCCCTGTTGCCTTTGAAATCTTTTGAAAATCTGGTAATCTATCTGGTGCTTATTATGTAAGCATAATTGCTATGGATAAAGGTCACTTATCTTAAGAAATTCCCATGTTTACAAAGTTTAACAGATGCTTCCACCTTCAGAATGCAAAAAAAAATGAGCTCATGTCTTTTGTTAGATGGTTTTTCCCTCCGACCTGTTTTTCCCCTCTGGCTAAGTCCATTGGAGGGAGATCGCTATAGGGCTATTTATAATTGTAATTGACAGATAAACTACAGGTCTCGTTTTCCGACTGGTGTCATATTCTTCAGAATGGCAGTGTTATGGAAAAGAAATTGTTTTAGATAATAACTTGATATCAACAGATAAACCTTTAGCTTAAACACTTAATTGTTTGTTCTTATGTAATAATTTTTGCTTTTGTTAGTTCATGATTGATTGTAGTCAAAGTGTCTTCAAGCTGGAATCAACTTGTGGTCTGTTACCTGGCAAGGGTTCCCAGGGCATAATTGTACGCTTTTCTCCAACAAATCCAATTACTACAGGAGACTAACTTGTCTTGCGCAAAACCAGGTCAGTGTTAGTATTAAACTGGTAATATTTTCTGGTAGTTTAAACTGTAATCTTCCTAAAAAAAATTTGTATTCATCTGATTTTTTCAGGATCCATTGTTTGTTGATTTGTTTGGGACTTGTCATACAGAACAAGTGAAACCAGGTACATTCAATGTCAATGTTGATAATCCACTCCATCTTTAATACCCATGGTGAGTAACCAACTAAGACAGAATTTTTCCCTACAATATCAATACTATCAAGCAGAAAAGCAGGGGAATGTTAGTTGATCCACAACTAAATTATCAGTAGTAACATAATAAGAACTGTATGGCAGGCAGTAAAGAGAATTACTAAAACTAGATATTGGAAATGGAATGGTTAATGTTTGAACAATTGCAATTGACTTTGAATTAATTCAAATGAGCATGAAACTCAGTCTTACATTTCTCCATCATATTTACTTTATGATAACAAGTAGGTTTCTGGATGGAGGTACTAGACAATTACCATAATATGTAACATGAAAAAATCAAAGGCTCCTTAGAGCAACCTCATGGTATGAATTTTTGGTGCCCTTGACGTAACCTGCGATCTGGCTTTCTTTGGAAAGTTTTTTTGATTGTGGGCAACACGTGCTGGCCCAATTATTGTGTTTGTACTTTGTAAGCGTTTTGATGGAGAAAAATTGTCGTAAATTGTGAATGTGTGAAGAATTAGTTAAGATACCAGCAGCTACAAGATAAAATCAACAAAGTTTGGTGTTAACCAATTTGCAGTAAGCTTAAGCTCACTTCATATTTGCAGTGTTTAGGTCTTCACGCACAAAATTTACAAGGAAATATGCAGCAGCAAGAGGGGAGAATTAACCTTCAGATCTTGAGAGTTAAAGTTTTTAAGATATTTAGGCTTCGATTTTGTTCAGAAGAGTTCATACACGATTTACTCAGTTGATAAAATAAAATAAAAGACAATTCTGTGTTTCAAAAGATTTGTACATTGTATAGGTGGAAGAACAATAGGACACGTAGTCCCCTACTAGGTTCATCCACCTAAACCCAACCCACCCATCCCACCCCGGGGAAGGACATCCATCACACAGTAATCTCGTGCATCTCCTACCCCTCCTGCGGGAGATGGGACCTCCATTAATTTTATTTGTCCCTATCTGAGAAGACTAGAATATCTAACCACTTCTTGATGTTATAGAAGGGAAGCATAATTCTTCTCAATTATTTTAAGACCTTGAGTGTTGGTCCGGCCGTGGCTTGAACCCTCGACCTCCCACACAACTGTCCAGCGCTCTATCCATTGAGCTAACTGGGAGGCGGTCAGTGTAAGTGGCACCAAGCTTTTGTAACCATCCGGTCAGTCTTAAAAGATCGATATGATGATGATTTGTTGACAGAAATATTGATAATGGCTCTATCTTTTTTCTTTAAGGAAGCCGGGGAGTTTACAGTGAAATTACATGATGTACTTGAAGCCCACAAAGCAGTCATGAATTATAAGTTGTCAATGGATGAAGAAAAAAATTCAATTTCTAGGCTATGCACTCCTTATAGCACGTTTTTGTTACATTGCAATGCTGTGGACTTTGCTGATGTCCTTCACAGAGTCAAAATATGTTTAATCACAAAGACATGGTTCAAATTTTGCAACAGTGTTTTGTCACTGGAAAGCCAAAGACACAGCTAGAGGTGAGAAATTAAAGAGCTGTCTAGAGGTTACAAACATTAAAAGGTCAACATCAAGGTTTTAAGTTTATCAACACACTAAGTCGGGAAATTCAATACTCTGAAAGCATCAGCTTGTTTATCAAAGGCTTTAAAAAATTCTTCTTTGAATTTTTAGTTTATAAATATATTCTTTGTTAAGCTATATACACACCTTTTCTTTTTTTTTTTTTTTCTTTCTTTTTCTTTTTAACTTAATCTAAATTTTCATTCAGCACCTTTGATTTGTATGGTTTATCCTCTAGTTAAATAAGGAAGCCTATACTTAGTAAGCCCCCATGCAGCTTCTAATCAGCTTCCTTGTTGTTACCTAGCTCTTCAGTTCCTTTGATTTTGAAGTTAATTTAGTTAGAATAGTTCATTTTATCTTTGATGTATCATAAATTTTGTATTCGGTTAATTTTTTTATTGGTAATGGCAAACTAAAATGAATGAATGAACGAATGAACAATGATAATCATTAATTACAGTAGAAAACATATTTATGAAATGCTTTCGGTATGAAATAATCCCTAACCCTTTAATTTGACCCTTACATGTGATTACCATCTAATTTCTCCTTACAGTATCACCCTGAATCACACGTTAAGGTCATGAGAATAGAGGAAATGATCACCATCTTTATTGTTAAAAAAATTCTCCTTGTAAGCACCTTAGGAAATGTATAGAGAACAGTATGGAGAATATGCAGGTGTAAAGGATTAGTAGTGGTGACTTTTGTTAGTATAGACACTGACTAAAGTTGTCCTTCAGTCATGTAATTTAGCTAATTAAAAGTGGTACTGCAAACTTCAAGAATGAAATGGTTAATTCATTAATTTGTTAATTCAAACATTGCATGAAACATTTCTTCCAGCAACAAATTCTTCAGCTGATGGTTGGAAACAGAACAGTGCTCTGCTCCACAGAGAGAGAAGGTAGGTCACCCTTAAAATCAATTGAGTTTCATCATATCACGAACTTTACAGCACAAGTATTAACTATTGTCTAAACTTGCAACTTTTTTTACATTGCTCCTTTTCACATATCTTTCTAATTCTTCTGTGAACACAGATGGTCAATACTCACTATCTGAGAAAACAGTTGATACGTTCCTGGA
The DNA here is from genome assembly GCF_964205215.1 of Stylophora pistillata. Taxonomy (NCBI): domain Eukaryota; kingdom Metazoa; phylum Cnidaria; class Anthozoa; order Scleractinia; family Pocilloporidae; genus Stylophora; species Stylophora pistillata. The sequence continues at coordinate 29,360,741 of NC_142530.1, forward strand.
GCAACATGTGCCAGTAGATGTGCTTGATGACCTGGTACTAAAACAATCTCCAGAGCACAGGAACCCCAATCCTCCTGTTTCTTATTCATTTTCACAAAAATCGTTCACGCAGGTAATTTTAAACATCGAGAAACTAGCTCTGAAATTCAGAGAATCCCTTCACTGGCTTCAGAAAATTCATATTTGTTTGGTCCTTTGCATCAATGGGAATGGTCTAGTAGAGTGGTTTTGAGGTTGAAATAAGTGGGGAAAAAGAGGTAAGAGAGATTAAAAGAGTCGCTGTCAGGCTCTGCAGCTTCTCTTGTGGCTATGTTGCCCAATCATGGAGTGGCATTGGTGTCCACAGAAGCTGCAGGGGTGGGAGTGGCCAGTGGGTGTGTAAGTTTGGGTCGTTTTCAGCATTGGCAAAATATAAGTTATGAACTACTAAGTGAGTATAATTTAACCTCTAGCATATAAAATGTGGATAATTCAATGAAAAAATGAAATCACTATAATTAATTACCAATTGTTGGAATGCCATGGTCTCAATTTTGGCCACTGTGAAAATTATGTTAATCACTGTGTATTGTCTGCTAATGAGGAAAGTTTTCTGAGAAAACTTAGTAAAATGCTTCTGTGTTTTTTAACCATGATTAAAACAGAGATTTGTGTTAAATGATCAAAGAAACTGGTGTTATCAGGGAAATCTTCATCCCCCTGGGTAATCTAGTATTTTAAAAAAAGAAAAACAGGAGTAAAGGAACATATATGTTAGATAAATAAATCAACAGATCACTTGTTAAGTCAAGACCATGCCTAACTTACCCTGTGAGCAGAGCCTTTTCTACTTTTCTTCTTCTTTTCTTCTTTTTAATCGATTCGAGGACAGGTTAAAAAGGCTCTGCTCGCAGGGTAAGTTAGGCATGGTCTTGACTTAACAAGTGATCTGTTGATTTGTTAATCTTGTACATGTTGTTTTGAAAACAGGATCAATTAATTGCTGAAGGTTTATCGAGTTACCTCAGGCTTCTAGTGAATTAGAGAGATGAACTAGCTTTGTCTCAGGCCATCCATATCCCTCGCAGGGACTTGGCTCATAAACAATTTACAGTATTGAGGAAAGTTGCAGGGGGAAAAAAAGATGCCTATGTTTCAGGTACCACTCAATTTCAGGTGTTTCATTAAGGACTGGGCACTGAGCAAATTGACTGGTTTTAAGGAAGTTTTTGCCCACCTGATTTGACCATATAGAGGAAAGTTTATCTTATAAAGAAGTTAAGTCCAAAGAGTTTTGCCTGCCTGTGAAAACCAGTTGCCCCCTTGCTAAAAACTTAGATGAAACCTCTGCAATTTTTTTTACAGTGAATATTATCATGAAAATTCTGCAATTATGAACTGCTATCAGCAAATGACAGTTATCAAAAAAGTTGCTGTGAAGACCACACATGCGTAAAATATTTCTGGCTAAGCCACTTTTAAATAGACACATAAGTTAAATGGGGTGTGGGCTATACATTAGCAAAGTGTTTTCAAAGAGTGTAATCAATCACTATTAGACTAAGAGTGTTGCAATTGTAAGAGTCAAAATTTTCAATTCATTTGGAAAATTATCCCTTGGTGTTTGAGAAGCAATTCTGGCGTGTTGAAAGAGTCTGGAGGGTGAAACAAGAGGTGGCAGCTCAGTTATTTTTCAAGCATTTAAATCATGATGTTGATATTCTTGCATGCATGTATATCATTGCATTCATCATCATCAGTTTATGTCATCATTGAGGACAGGTAACAAAGCAAAAGCTGTAATCTTTCAATCCATATTACTGGAGTTCTTAGATACTTCCTAAACCAATTTCCTCATTCCAAGAAGTTGCTGTGACAATGTATACCTCCTATCTGTGGCTGATCCTGCCTTGCTTCTCAATAGATTGGCTCCTTGATAAACAACTGTGAGATAGGATTGAGCTGTATTCTAAAATGTATATAGTCTGATCCAGTGGTGAAAAAACAATTTTTTTTCTCATCATTATCCTTAGCAGTTGGAGGATAATATTACACAGTTTTCTCTAGTTTTCTTTCCTTCCCATGCCAACAGACAGCTGTCTCGTTTATTCTGACAATACGATTGGGTGGAAAGAGTTATGCACCAATTGATGACAACCCACTTCTTCCATTAACTAAGGTATATATCAGTATATCAAAATTTATTATTCCCTTTAGTGTACCAAATAGAATTTTTATAAATATATTTCAGCTGTTAGTAGGTGTCAGGTCATTTTACCACAAGAGAGAATCTTTACTAAGCCAAAGAGTTCTTTGCAGCCCAGTTGGTGTAGACTTTTCTGTCCCATACTCATGGCTAATGTTTAATAACTTCCTTCATCTGTGGTTTTCAACAATTTTTTTCTTACAGGGTCTTGGAGAGTTTGTGACCTTTTTCCAAAAGTTACAAACTGTCTGTGAAGAAACAGCAGATGCAAAGTAAGATAGCTGTAGATACATATTGTACACTATTTTAATTTAAGAACATGATCATTTCTGCAAAGGAAGGTTTTAAAACCAAGATCAATTTTTTTTCTTCCACCAAACTCTCAGTGATAAAAATTAGAAAACTGTTGCATCTAGATTCTGAGGCGGACCCAGGGGTGGTTTGGGTGGTTCAGTCCAACCCCCTAAATTGTCCCTCAAAATGCTGGAAATCATGTTTCCGAAGACCTAATTTTCAAAATCTCCTGGGGGAGCATGCCCTTGGAGAATCAACGAACCGGCCCCTTGACTAAATCTTGGATGCATCCCAGTCAGATTAAGGTTGTTTTACAAGCTAATCATGGGAAAAATCCTATTATTTTGTTGAGCACCTTTCATTGGATGGGGTACTTCCGAAAGAAAAGCATGCACAAAGGAGTCTAACCAGTTAAAAGGATTGTCACAGTACTGCAGTAAAAAAATTAAATACAGTTGACTGAGTGGTGAGACTGTCCAAAGTGATTGGCATGTTTGGATAAACCCTGTGAAAATAAGTTGTCTGCTTATCTTTCAGAACTGCTGTCTTAAGAATCATGAACATGCTCAAAGTGAGCATTATTAAATCCAAAGAAAAGGTTTTTACAAATGAAAGTATTGCCAAAACTGTGGAATCTCTGAAAGAAAAGGTGGAACAACTAAGCTGCAAAATATGTGATGGTGGCCAAGCAAAGTCATCCATGGCAGGAATGAATGTGTATTTCCTGATTCAGGCTGTATTAGATGAGCATGACTAGAAAAGTTGTCTCCAAGAATATGAAACAAGGGACTTGAGGTGTGCTCTGATGACACCAGAAATACCTCGTGGAAAATCAAAATTACGATCTACACTTAGTCAGTTCAGGTAAGGTGGAACAGTATTGAAAAACTCTGGGACTTTTAGACATGGCATGGCAAGCTCTAAGCTAGCTTAGTAGTAGACCAGCTGGCACTGGTGCAGATGTTGTCACTCTCTCGTCTTCCTAGCAAGAAATTTTCCTGGCACCAAGTGGAGAGACAATTTGTCTCCACTTTAACAGAATAATAAATCAGTAGGTAGTAATTTCTGCATCAAGAAAACCTTGGCAAGTTGTATGCAGCCCCAGTTTTGCCTGTGAGGTACAATTCTAAGTAAATTTTTATTGTCCTAAGAGAAGTTTTAAGTGACATGATTAATTTTTTCTTGCTAGAACACCTGATTCGGAGTCTTCAGAAGGAGCTGTCACACCACACAAGGATCAGCCAACAAAACACAAACCTGAAAAGGTAAGATACTAGTAAACCGTCCAGTGAATTTAATCAAGGTGAAATCTAAGTAAAGACACTTTTTATTTTATTATTTTGTTCAAAGAGGGTTATCTTAATTAATGCACCAGCAAATTATATGTTATGTTTCCTCAAGGTGCATCTTAGAAAAGCTTATATTAATTTTTTCCTTTTTCTTGTAGACACCATTTGAAAGCTATAGAAAAGTGTGTGGCGATATGAGCTGGGCCAAACCTGCCTTCAACATTCTGATAGGACTAAGTTCAGCTAACAAAAGAGACCTGATGAGTGCTGCCATAAGCAATGATACTTTAACATCTCGTCAGGAATGTGGCAATAAATCTTACGTTGAGGATACATCCAAATGTCACACCAAGGAAAGAACTTTAACAGAAACTATGTATGACAAAGAGAACATCTCAACTGGCAACAAAACCATTAAATATGTAGCAAAACCACCACCCAAACGCATGCTCCTTCAGAAGGACATCACCGTGCAAAAGAGCACAAAATGCAAAACTAGTGGAAAAACATTGTCCAAACGAAAAAAGATTCCATTACTTCAAGGGCAAAAACAGCTCACCAATTTTTTTTTAGGTGATACGTATTACTGACAATTACATCACAACATTTGATTCATTTTCATGCATTTTTTTATTTTTACATCACTATGCCAAGAGCATCATGATTGAATTTTAACACATACCAGATAGCACTGATTTGTATAACTTGGGACCATTGTCACCCCTAGAGAATTATTATTACTTTAACTACCAGTCAGAGATATCATTGCAGAACTATTTATTATTTTTATATGATTAATCTTTGGCCAAAGCCAAGCAGAACAGAATTATTCTCTATAAAAACAAAATTATTTTCAAGTACAAAATTAAATGGTTGTTATTTTAACCCTTTAATTCTTACGAGTAACTGGGAGAGAATTTCTCCTTACAATATCAAATAAATACAGTATCAAGAAGTGATGAGAATAAAGGAAAATATCAGTTGGGGGATAAATAGTTGATCCAACACTGAATTCTCCAAACTGACATCATCAGGATCTATGCAGAGGAAAGTAGAGAGAATTACTAGTTTAAAGGAATCTTGGGAAATAAAGGGCTAAGGGTGCATTATGTATTAATTTTACATCTAGAAAAAAATCCCTGCTGGTGCAAACTTTTTGTGGTGTGATTAAAATATTTATTTTTTACTTCAGATCGCAAAACATAACCTTTCACAGTGGCGAACACAAAGCTTTACACAACTAAATGGGCCCATTATAGCTGCCACTTTTTTGTCAAACTTAAGCATATAAAAAGCATCAACACAATTCTAAAGGCAAACATACATGTATATCTGTTTATATAAACTATCTAAAAGACATCTTCATGAAAACCATCTTTTTCATTGCGTTAAGAATCTCATGATCATTTATAGTGCATATCATTGTCCTCTCTGTTGTATATTGCACCTTGATCTCCTACTTTCAGTTGAGAACTGGGAACTCAAATAAGATTAAATATAAACACACTTTCCTTGGTGGGTAAAAATGTCAGCAACAGAACTCAATGCATCGGATCCTCTACAGGAAAACTTTACAGAAGTACAAAGAGAGAAAGAAATCTGTTAAGCACACAGCTAGAGAAAAAATTTGCAGAGAAAACTCTCTTTTGGGAAACCTCCATTCCAGGGCAAACAAATATTGGTCTCAAGTGAACAGATGCACTTTTGGCAGTTTTAGATCCATTTCTAGCCATTTCAGAAGACTTTAATTTCAAATTTTTCCGGGGGAGCATGACCCCGGCTCCCCTACCTGGTGGCTCACGCTAAAGCGTTCGCATTAGCCCCCCGAATTGAAAATCTGCTTCGCGGGCCTTGGGATTAAGAGGAAATGTAGCCAAAAATCGAACATTTTCAAAATATGGTGGCAACCTACGGTGGCTTCAAAGGAACATACACTTTCCTCTCTTTTTTTTCACTTGCGACTTAGCTGCTACTTTCTTGCGACTTAGCTGCTACTTTCTTGCGACTTAGCTGCGACTTTCTTGCTACTTTCTTGCGACTTAGCTGCGACTTTCTTGCGACCTAGCTGCGACTTTCTTGCTACTTTCTTGCGACTTAATATGTCCTAGATAACTCTTCTACCCGCTGTTAATGTACTAACATTGACTACCACAAGCTATCACAGGCTATCACAGGCTATCACTGGCTATCATTGGATATCACGAGCTATCACTGGCTATCACTGGCTATCACTGGTTATCACGAGCTATCACTGGCTATCACTAGCTATCACTGGCTATCACTAGCTATCACTAGCTATCACTAGCTATCACAAGCAATCACTGGCCATCACTAGCTATCACTGGCTATCACTGGCTATCACTAGCTATCACTGGCTATCACAGGCTATCACTGGCTATCACTAGCAATCACTACCTATCACAGGCTATAACAGGCTATCGCCGGCTATCACCGGCTATCACTGGCCATCACTAGCTATCACTGGCTATCACAGACTATCACTGGCTATCACTAGCTATCACTGGCTATCACTGGCTATCACTAGCTATCACTGGCTATCACAGGCTATCACTGGCTATCACTGGATATCATAAGCTATCACTGGCTATCACAGGCTATCACTGGCTATCACTAGCTATCACTGGCTATCACTGGCTATCACCGGTTATCACGAGCTATCACTAGCTATCACTAGCTATCACTGGCTATCACTAGCTATCTCTAGCTATCACAAGCTATCACTGGCCATCACTAGCTATCACTGGCTATCACTGGCTATCACTGGCTATCACTAGCTATCACTGGCTATCACAGGCTATCACTGGCTATCACTGGATATCATAAGCTATCACTGGCTATCACAGGCTATCACTGGCTATCACTGGCTATCACTAGCTATCACTGGCTATCACCGGTTATCACGAGCTATCACTAGCTATCACTAGCTATCACTAGCTATCACTAGCTATCACAAGCTATCACTGGCCATCACTAGCTATCACTGGCTATCACTGGCTATCACTGGCTATCACTAGCAATCACTAGGTATCACAGGCTATCACAGGCTATCACTGGCTATCACTGGCCATCACTAGCTATCACTGGTTATCACAGGCTATCACTGGCTATCACTAGCTATCACTGGCTATCACTGGCTATCACTGGCTATCACTAGCTATCACTGGCTATCACAGGCTATCACTGGCTATCACTAGCTATCACTGGCTATCACTGGTTATCACTAGCTATCACTGGCTATCACAGGCTATCACTTGCTATGACCGGTTATCACTGGCTATCACTGGCTACTACCAGCTATCATTAGCTATCACAGGCTATCACTGGCTATCACTAGTTATCCCTAGCTATCACTTACTATCACTGGCTATCACTGACTATCACTAGCTATCACCGACTATTACTAGCTATCACTAGCTATCACTGGCTATCACAGGCTATCACTTGCTATCACTGGCTACCACTAGCTGTCACTAGCTATCACAGGCTATCACTGGCTATCACTAGTTATCCCTAGCTATCACTAGCTATCACTAGCTATCACTAGCTATCACTAGCTATCACTGGCTATCACTGGCTATCACTACCTATCACTACCTATCTCTAGCTATCACTTGCTATCACTGGCTATCACTGGCTACCACTAGCTATCACTAGCTATCACAGGCTATCACTGGCTATCACTACTTATCCCTAGCTATGACTCACTATCACTAGCTATCACTAGCTATCACTAGCTATCACTGGCTATCACTAGCTATCACAGGCTATCACTGGCTATCACTAGTTATCCCTAGCTATCACTTACTATCACTGGCTATCACTGACTATCACTAGCTATCACCGACTATTACTAGCTATCACTAGCTATCACTGGCTATCACTAGCTATCACTGGCTATCACTGACTATCACTAGCTATCACTGGCTATCACCAGCTATCACTAGCTATCACTTGCTATCACTAGCTATCACTGGCTATCACTGGCTATAACTGACTATCCCTAGCTATCACTGGCTATCACTAGTTATCCCTAGCTATGACTGACTATCACTGGCTATCACTAGCTATCACTAGCTATCACTGGCTATCACTAGCTATCACTGGCTATCACTGACTATCACTAGCTATCACTGGCTATCACCAGCTATCACTAGCTATCACTTGCTATCACTAGCTATCACTGGCTATCACTGGCTATCGCTGACTATCCCTAGCTATCACTGACTATCACTGGCTATCACTAGCTATCACTGGCTATCACTGGCTATCACTGACTATCACTAGCTATCACTGGCTATCACCAGCTATCACTGGCTATCACTAGCTATCACTGGCTATCACTGGCTATCACTGGCTATCACTGACTATCCCTAGCTATCACTGGCTATCACTAGTTATCCCTAGCTATCACTGACTATCACTGGCTATTACTAGCTATCACTGGCTATCACTAGCTATCACTGGCTATCACCAGCTATCACTCGCTATCACTAGCTATCACTGGCTATCACAGGCCATCATTGGCTATCACTGGCATTGAGGTTGTGCACGTCTGGCGATATCCATGTCTAAACCAATCAGAATTCAAATCACATCTTTGGCGCGAAAATCCAGAATGGTGGTATACAGAGATTAAAAACAGAACCCCAAAATGCCCTCTTATCCAAAATTAATAGCAATAACCTTCAATAGCTTGCCAATAAAATCTCTAGAGACATTAAAAGGAACATTCATGAAACCATTCTTACCTCGCCAGCGCTTCGGAAATCCCGCCTTTTCTTAATTAATTTGGTGGGAAATTATGGCAGCTCTTGACTTTGTAGATTTTATTATTTTGTTACTTTCAACTTGTATTTTGCAGAAAGGTGTAATAACAGCGAAATTCAAACAGCTCTTCTCTTCAAAATGAAGCAGATTAAACCCGAAAGAAAAAATTGGAAAAGGAAAGATTAGAAGGTTATTCTTCCTTGAAAAATTCAACACTTTTCTAGAAAATGAAAAAACAGAGGACGATAAACCATCGGCTTTTAATAGCGGCCTCTCATTTACCCAAATAATTTTTCAATACCGCTTCGAGGCAGAAACATCTTCGTTTAATTAGTCTTTACTGGATGCTGGAATAAATTACAATTCAAGGCAATTGACTAAGTTTATTGCCATAGACTTAAGCTACAGTATCTGTTTTTTTAGTCAAGATATTTTTATTGAAAGAGCTTTTTGTTCCCTTTTTCTTTTTTGCTCGAATTCTTACAATCGTATACCTCTCAATGGATTTCCTGCCTGGAATTCTATTCTTCTTCCGGCCATTCGTGGTTTCGGCAGATTCTACTTTTCAATTGTCGTTTTTTTAAGGCTATTGACTTGTTTTCTTTTTCCTTTCTCATTCCTATAGTGGTCAAATTTCGACTAAATCTAAGGGGCTTTTTTTGCTTATGATTTCTTTTATTATTATTATTATTATTATTATTATTATTATTATTATTATCATTTATTTTTCTTCTTTTTGGCAATATATTCAACAAAGTTTCCATGCGGTGATTTTTAGAGAACTGCACTCGCGTTAGGCCTGCCGTTTTGATTTAACTGAAACTTGATTGACGATCATTTGCATTAAAATTACAATTTTTAACTCTCTAAGAGGATTTTACACGGATTGTAAGAGGAAAAGAAATTGATACAGTGAGATCAAATTCGATTAAGGTAAATTATCTTTTGAAAAACTTTGCAGACTTCAATTTCTTTGTCTTGCAGGCTTTTACCCTTGCATAAACTTATTTTTCCTATTAATTATATTGGAAGGATTTGTATTCACGTATTGTGAAGGCCATTCACGCATTGGTCTTCACATTCATAGTCGCCGATGCTCCAGCCAAGCACACAATTAGGATGCCATACCCATGTTCGACCTTGACCGACGGAGGCCTACCACCATTTGCTTAAAGATGTTAAGGCAGAATTCATCAAAATGATGGAAAAAATTCAAGAGCTTACAACGAAAGAAATAGTATTATAGTAGGTCTATAGAACATGTAGGGTAAAACTGAATTTTGGCGGTCAAATCTTGGTTTTTTGTTTCATGATTTTATTTATTCATACAGATAAATGATACCCAATTTCGATTAAATTTTATATTTTACAAAAAGAGTGAAGTCCAGTCCAGTCTAGTCCAGATTCCAGTCCAGATTCGAGTCCATATTTTCCAACCGGCCACTTCGATCTAACTACAGCCATAATCGTGACTGATATTATCTTACAAAGGAAGCCTGACCGCAGTGACTTTACACTAGTCTTTCCTCTATCATTAGCTCTGAAACCAGAGGTGTTGTATATGTTTGATATTTTCCGGCCGTTTCACGTATGAGTACGTGATTTGTTTGGTATCAAATTTATTTTCGAGATGTATATAGTACCCAGAATGGATCTTCATCTTTAACATTGATATTTGATATTTTTTTAATTTTATTAGAGTTTATTTGAAACATCTTCGGAAAAAAAGTTCAGGCACAAATCTAACGGTACTTTTAATCGTTTGGAATTGTTGATTTTATTAATAATGGGTTTGGCGCAAGGAATCTGGCATGAAACTGCAAAATTCCCAACTTATGCGCAACAAGGTGACAAGGACTTTTGTTAGAAGAACAGCCCTAATCGTGACTCACGGGAAATCTGATGAAAGAAGCCTAACCGCAGTGGCCGTTACTTGGGATCCCTATTATTACACAATAGGTGTAATTAACTAAGTAACGCGTCAAATAAAGCTGCCACATTCCTAACGTATGCGTAATACGGTAACAAGCACGTTTACTAAAATAATAATTACACCCAAATTTCTACAACAAAAAGTGAAAGGGGCTGTTTGCAGTATGAATGTAGATTTTTATCATTGGTAGTTATCATCTCAGGCGGCACAGAATGGCGCACATACATTTTTTACTTGCTCTAAACCTGAATTTTTTCATGGTAAACTCTATTGTCCTTGATGACATAGTACAAAGTTACGTAGAGAAGATTTTGTGCTCGTTTCAACAAGATATGCAAGCCGACCGGTTTGATCATGTAATTCAACCACCAACAAGGGCAAGAATGGCTGCCGATGGAGAAATATTTCTGGTTCAACAAAGAAACTTTTTGCTGCCAAAACTTTTCATCTGGGCGCCCATCGAACATTTCCAATTGCAATTAAGATGTCCTAAACACGGTGCCGTGATGACTGGCCAAAAATGGACGAATGTGATTAACAGAAAGAGCTATCTGAACCCGAGAATGGTCTATGATTTGGGCGGTAACATCATCCTTGTCCAACGTTATTACAGATGCACGTACAAAGGTTTTGACAAGCAGTGTTCTTACCTCTCTGGATCTTCAGCAATTATGAATTTTCTACCTGATTCTATTTCAAACCTTTTTCCCTTCAAGAAATATCACAAGTCTTGCTGCACGATGGATATCATTAATTTAGTGGAGACTTTGGTTTTGGAGGGTAATAACTTTTTACAGATAAGTGAAATCATAGCAAACTTGAATTTCAGAAAGTTTTCGGAAAGAAATAAACGCTTTCTTTCTTACTTATCATCAAAGCAAACCTCAGGTGTTCAAAATCGCAATGACAAAGAAAGCATCATTTTTTACGAGGACCTGATATTCTCTTTTCCCTCTGATTCCCAGTTAATCAGAATATACTTGGATCGTTTCGAGGAAACGAGGCTGTTATACCGGGAAGAAATGGAAAAGATCGAAGCAACTTCCTTATCCTTAGATCACACGTTTAAGGTTGGAAAAAATATTGGCTGTTATCGCGACACGGATGGTCGCTATGTTAAACAATTCGGCTTTCTTTTACTTTTGTTAAATGAGAATAGAGAAATCGTGGATTGGAGGCTGACAAAATCCACAGGTTATTCAGAAGTTAAAAACCTTTTGCGAGATGTAAAAAGTCGGAACAGGTTAAAGTTGAAGGCTGTGCATGTAGACAATTGTTGTCAATCAAGAAAGCAAATCCAAGATATAATGGAAGACGTCCCAGTCAAACTTGATTTATTCCACGCTATACAACGCGTGACCAATATGGTACCAAAAGGAAATGAATTTTCCAGGACATTCTGCAAAGAATTCTCCCTGGTTTTCAGACAAGATGGGGATTTAGGAGACGAACGTAAGATGAAAACCCCAGACGCTTCAGTTATGAGCAAAAATCTGGACACCTTCTGCGAACGCTGGAAAACATTCTTAGCGAGCGAGATTTATGAACCTCTTTCTAATGAAATAGTGAAGTTAAGACGGCACATTAATAATGACTGTCTCTCTGATATAGAGCCGGGCGCAGGGACTGCGGGAAACGAGAGAATTCACCGAAGTTTAAACAGATCTCTCTTATGTGGAACATCCGTTGTTGGTCCTGAACTTGCAATTGCAATATTAACAGTTCTTTTTCATTACATGAACACGAAAAGAAAAGGAGAAAAACATGTCAAAAATCATCGCGTGGTTCCAGATGTTCCACTAGAAAACGACCAGGCAGCTAATGATAAAACCACCAAAACAAATGATGACAATTTATTAAATGATTTAGTGAAGAGTAATGCAACTATCAACGCTGAAAAAGTCTCGCCTGTGTCGTGGTTCCAGCAAGATGACGAGTTGATATTAATGGCGGATGATATAAGTCATCTCCTTTCTGATGCTGTAGCAAAGAGAATATTAAACATCACCAATCAACTTTATAGCCTACTTGAAAAAATTAGTAACACTGTCAAGGACAGATCAGCAGATTTTTTTGATTCGCTCTTCCTGCAGAATATAACACAAAATTCATTGACCAGTGAAAATAAGCAAGGGATGGAAAATGCAAATAATCATCGCTTCAATCTTTCAAGAAACCTTGCCTCGTTTGGACTTACAATTGATCCCGTTTCCGGAGATGGTGATTGTGTTTTCACCAGCATTGTAAGGCAATTGCGAAGACTTCCAGAATTCATCGATAAGAATCCTGCTCTTACGGCGCACCTTGAAGATCTGGGTTTACTAAGAGGCTGCGAGGAGGAAAATGCTTATAACTTGAGAAAACTTTTTGTGGATCAAGTACAAAGTAATGAAAATTACCAATTTCTCGCAGGGGTGGATCCTTCTAGACTTAACGAAGAAACCGAACTCTTTAGAGAACGTGGGACGTTTAGCGGTAATCTCGGTGACCTTGTTGTAAGGGTTTGTGCAGATGTGCTTCAAATTCCCGTGGTTGTAATAACATCATTGGCATCTTTTCCTTATACAACTTTCGTCCCAGACTGTTTCATCGCCACATCACCATTATACCTTGCATTTGATGCAACAGCTTGCGGACATTACGATGCTACAAAGAAGCAAAGTGAGTACACCGCCTGTCAGTACTGCGGGTAATAAATTACGTAAGATTCAATTCCAAATTGATTTGTACTTATTGATTAACGTTTAAACTGGACGATGCAGTCAAAATTTCATTCATTGATTTAACATGTAAGAGTTTGCGCATGCACATCGACAAGAAATATTACTCGGGGAATACTATAGAAAATTTCACTGCCTGGTGAGTGAGTTCACCTTAAATTTCACGTGAGAAACCTATAGCGCACGAATCGCGAAGTGATGAGTGCGATATTGGTTTTTCAAGTAAAATTTAACATGGAATTCACTCGTCAAGCATTGAGTTTTTCTTGAATCGCATAGCTAAAGTCATCAAATCACTGGGCGAAACAAGACGTTTCATATTTTTGTGCGCCATGCCAGTACATAAACAATGGAAACCCTTTCAAAGTCAGGTATCAAGATCTAGCGAATAGGGAACAAGATATTTTTAGAATGAAAACCACTTTTATTTCAAACTCGTGGAGAAAAAAGTGTCTCACATTTCTCAATCATCGGCGAAAAAAACTAAAAGTACAAAATACGGAGTTATTTAAGAAAGAGATTTTATAGAGAAGTTCTTTCATTCAATTAATGTCTTGGAGTTGCCTGCTACCAGTCAACTTTGCAAAATGTGGCGCCAACAATCAGCAACTGGATGCTCAAATCCCTAAGTGAAAGGAAAATTTCAAGCGTACCGGTATCAAAACAAGATCTACAGAAAACCGGTGAGTTTTCGTTGTTCTTTCGCGACGCTTGTTTGGTTTCCTCGGCATGAACTGTTGTTGGGCTTTGTTCCCTCGTCTCTGCCCTTTTGTTTTTTCATTCTTTGCGTTTTCTCGTACTTTGAGTAGGAATGGTTTCCTCAAATTTTCTAAAATTTAAATTTCAATTCATTTACAAGGTGAAATTTTCGTAACACGAGTTGCAATTTTGTTTCTATGTTCGCAATAATTTTTTCTCGCGACTCACGTCAGCAATATCGCTTTACGCACAAGTGCAATTCCACCCTAAATACCCTCTCATCGATAGCCAATCAGACCGCGAGTTTACCTTTAGCTATGCGATTACATCGGACGTTCTCCACTTTTAGCCGAGGCATAGTGGATGACGTGCACTGTTGAGAACAATCATGCACATATAAAAATACATGATGCATTAGAAATTAATGTAAATGACTTATTATTTCTCATTTTTTCCATTTTCTCGGCTTTACGCAGAATAAAGTATAACCCTTTACCATATAGCCAACCTGAATTTATAAAAAATAAAAGCTGATCCAACAGCTTAAAACTCATCATGAATGTTAAGCTGTTGACAAAATTAATTCCTGTTTCTTGCAGATTCTGAAATATCAGTAAAAGAAAATATTAAAGGCTGTTGCTGTGGCAAAAATCTGGCGAGAGGAATCAAGTCATCGTGCCTTTCGTATCTTTAATTAATGTACGACTTTATCTTTTATGCAATCAGCTGAAGGAGTTTGTCGACAAATTATGATAATTTCTCCGTAGGGCCATCGCACCCCGATACTATCGGTATGCCGACTGGTGCAGGCTTGTGTATTTTAGCTAGAGTGTAGAATTCAGGAATTAGGGGCGGGTTTGGTGTCTGACAAAGTCATTTTTTAGTAATGTCTTGAATATGATAGCGATACTCATAGGGTGGGTTGTGGCAAAAATCACGTGTGCTGTAGTCATGTTACAAACACTCGTTTCTTTGGAACGAGGCGAGGGGGCGTTACTCCCCAAGGAGTATAGTCAAAAAGTGGCACGTATCTTCAATTTTAATCAGCGTCTTACTTATATATCTGTGTTTTTCGTGTGAAATTTGTCTTTCACTTCCCCAGAAGAAGGTCCGTGACTGCGACCGAAACGTCAGGAAAAAATTTTTTTACCCTTAACTGATTTAAGAAACGCTTATTTGAAACTTATTTGAAACTTATTTGTATTTTAAAATGTTCTTAACACTCGTTTCTTTCTTCATATTTTATTATGATTTTTAATTATTTGGGCGTCACTCCCCAAGGAGTATATTCCTACTTGACTCTTGCCAACAAGAAAAAGTGGCACGTATCTTGAATTTTAATCAGCGTCTTGTTCAACTTATTGGGATTATCCACTTCCTATTACTACCTCATTTTTATTTAATTAGTTTAGTTATTTTAGTTAAATTAGGTGTAATTTTTCTTTATTAAAAAAAAGAGGTACCCTCGAAAATTTTACCCTCGCCCTCGACATGAAAACCTCGAACCTTGACAAAAAGTTAGGATCTTTAGTGGTTCTAACAAAACAAAGAGTTAGACTCGTATTTAGTTATGGCATGATTTTTTCATCCATATTACCAGAACGTATTGTTACAAACTTGTATGCCAAATAAATGTTACTTTATTGATTCTGAGCCTGGCGTGCCTGTGTCACAAGCAAAGCTCTTCGCATTTTTCAGGAGCGGTCGAAGGCTGCGTCGGGACCTGTTCGGTGAAAAAGCTGTTGGTATAATCTCCTGGGAAACTAAAAATACAAGAAATTGGTATTGTATAGATTGAAAAATTCTGTTGCTTTATTCGCAATTCATTTTCCTGGCAAAAATTCTATAGTAAAACAGGAACCTATAATTCTTTTGAATTGCTGCTGTAAAAGTATATTTCTTAATGCGGAAAAAGCAAAATCATCTAAAAATTGATCATCGGAGTGGGAATTCAGCTCCTGCTTTATAACAAGGCTAAGAAAAATTTCTTGGCAAAAGTTTTTAAAGTTCCTGGCAAAAGTTATTTTTTCGCTCCTATCATGAATTTGCTGGGAGAAATTCTTATCGTACTTTTCCTAGCTGGATGGAATAAACTACTATTTCTTTCGTTGTAAGCTCTTGAATTTTTTCCACCATTTTGATGAATTCTGCCTTAACATCTTTAAGCAAATGGTGGTAGGCCTCCGTCGGTCAAGGTCGAACATGGGTATGGCATCCTAATTGTGTGCTTAGCTGGAGCATCGGCGACTATGAATGTGAAGACCAATGCGTGAATGGTCTTCACAATACGTGAATACAAATCCTTCTAATATAATTAATAGGAAAAATAAGTTTATGCCAAAAAGACGAAAAATAAATGATAATAATAATAATAATAAAAGAAATCATAAGCAAAAAAAGCCCCTTAGATTTAGTCGAAATTTGACCACTATAGGAATGAGAAAGGAAAAAGAAAACAAGTCAATAGCCTTAAGAAAACGACAATTGAAAAGTAGAATCTGCCGAAACCACGAATGGCTGAAGAAGAATAGAATTCCAGGCAGGAAATCCATTGAGAGGTATACGATTGTAAGAATTTGAGCAAAAAAGAAAAAGGGAACAAAAAGCTCTTTGAATAAAAATATCTTGACTAAAAAAACAGATACTGTAGCTTAAGTCTATGGCAATAAACTTAGTCAATTGCCTTGAATTGTAATTTATTCCAGCATCCAGTAAAGACTAATTAAACGAAGATGTTTCTGCCTCGAAGCGGTATTGAAAAATTATTTGAGTAAATGAGAGGCCGGTATTAAAAGCCGATGGTTTATCGTCCTCTGTTTTTTCATTTTCTAGAAAAGTGTTGAATTTTTCAAAGGAAGAATAACCTTCTAATCTTTCCTTTTCCAATTTTTTCTTTCGGGTTTAGTCTGCTTCATTTTGAAGAGAAGAGCTGTTTGAATTTCGCTGTTATTACACCTTTCTGCAAAATACAAGTTGAAAGTAACAAAATAATACAATCTAGTGATAGCGAGTGATAGCTGGCGATAGCCAGTGACAGCTAGTGATAGCCAGTGATAGCTAGTGATAGCCACTGATAGTCAGTGATAGCTAAGGATAACTAGGGATAACTAGTGATAGCCAGTGATAGCTAGGGATAGTCAGTGATAGCCAGTGATAGCCAGTGATAGCCAGTGATAGCTAGTGATAGCCAGTGATAGCTAGTGATAGTCAGTGATAGCTAGTGATAGCCAGTGATAGATAGTGATAGCCAGTGATAGTCAGTGATAGCTAGGGATAACTAGTGATAGCCAGTGATAGCTAGTGATAGCCAGTGATAGCTAGTGATAGCTAGTGATAGCCAGTGATAGTCAGTCATAGCTAGGGATAACCAGTGATAGCCAGTGATAGCCTGTGATAGCTAGTGATAGCTAGTGGTAGCCAGTGATAGTCAGTGATAGCAAGTGATAGCCAGTGATAGCTAGTGATAGCTAGTGATAGCCAGTGATAGCTAGTGATAGCTAGTGATAGCCAGTGATAGCCAGTGATAGTCAGTGATAGCTAGGGATAACTAGTGATAGCCAGTGATAGCCTGTGATAGCTAGTGACAGCTAGTGGTAGCCAGTGATAGCAAGTGATAGCCAGTGATAGCTAATGATAGCTAGTAATACTCGGTGATAGCTAGTGATAGCCAGTGATAGCCAGTGATAGTAAGTGATAGCTAGGGATTACTAGTGATAGCCAGTGATAGCCTGTGATAGCTAATGATAGCTGGTGGTAGCCAGTGATAGCCAGTGATAACCAGTGATAGCAAGTGATAGCCCGTGATAGCCAGTGATAGCTAGTGATAACCAGTGATAGCCAGTGATAGCTAGTGATAGCTTGTGATGGCCAGTGATAGCTAGTGATAGCCAGTGATAGCCAGTGATAGCTAGTGATAGCCAGTGATAGCCAGTGATAGCTAGTGATAGCCAGTGATAGCCTGTGATAGCCAGTGATAGCTTGTGATGGCCAGTGATGGCCAGTAATAGCCTGTGATAGCCTGTGATACCTAGTGATTGCTAGTGATAGCCAGTGATAGCCTGTGATAGCCAGTGATAGCTAGTGATAGCCAGTGATAGCCAGTGATAGCCAGTGATAGCTAGTGATAGCCAGTGATAGCCAGTGATGGCCAGTGATGGCCAGTGATAGCCAGTGATAGCCTGTGATAGCCTGTGATAGCTAGTGATTGCTGGTGATAGCCAGTGATAGCCAGTGATAGCCAGTGATAGCCAGTGATAGCTAGTGATGGCCAGTGATAGCTTGTGATAGCTAGCGATAGCTAGTGATAGCTAGTGATAGCCAGTGATAGCTAGTGATAGCCAGTGATAGCTCGTGATAACCAGTGATAGCCAGTGATAGCCAGTGATAGCTAGTGATAGCCAGTGATAGCTGGTGATAGCCAGTGATAGCTAGTGATAGTGAGTGATAGCTAGTGATAGCCAGTGATAGCTAGTGATAGCCAGTGATAGTCAGTGATAGCTAGGGATAACTAGTGATAGCCAGTGATAGCTAGTGATAGCCAGTAATAGCTAGGGATAGTCAGTGATAGCCAGTGATAGCCAGTGATAGCTAGTGATAGCTGGTGATAGCCAGTGATAGCCAGTGATAGCTAGTGATAGCCAGTGATAGCTAGTGATAGCTAGTGATAGCCAGTGATAGTCAGTCATAGCTAGGGATAACTAGTGATAGCCAGTGATAGCCTGTGATAGCTAGTGATAGCTAGTGGTAGCCAGTGATAGTCAGTGATAGCAAGTGATAGCCAGTGATAGCTAGTGATAGCTAGTGATAGCCAGTGATAGCTACTGATAGCTAGTGATAGCCAGTGATAGCCAGTGATAGTCAGTGATAGCTAGGGATAACTAGTGATAGCCAGTGATAGCCTGTGATAGCTAGTGACAGCTAGTGGTAGCCAGTGATAGCAAGTGATAGCCAGCGATAGCTAGTGATAGCTAGTGATAGCCAGTGATAGCCAGTGATAGCCTGTGATAGCCTGTGATAGCCAGTGATAGCTAGTGATAGCCAGTTATAGCCTGTGATAGCCAGTGATAGCTAGTGATAGCCAGTGATAGCCAGTGATAGCTAGTGATAGCCAGTGATAGCCTGTGATAGCCAGTGATAGCTAGTGATATCCAGTGATAGCCAGTGATAGCTAGTGATAGCCAGTGATAGCCTGTGATAGCTAGTGATGGCCAGTGATAGCCAGTGATAGCCTGTGATAGCTAGTGATTGCTGGTGATAGCCAGTGATAGGCAGTGATAGCTAGTGATAGCCAGTGATAGCCAGTGATAGCTAGTGATAGCCAGTGATAGCTTGTGATAGCTAGTGATAGCTAGTGATAGCTAGTGATAGCCAGTGATAGCTAGTGATAGCCAGTGATAGCTCGTGATAACCAGTGATAGCCAGTGATAGCCAGTGATAGCCAGTGATAGCCAGTGATAGCCAGTGATAGCCAGTGATAGCCAGTGATAGCCAGTGATAGCCTGTGATATCCAATGATAGCCAGTGATAGCCTGTGATAGCTTGTGGTAGTCAATGTTAGTACATTAACAGCGGGTAGAGGAGTCATCTAGGACATATGATGTTGTATACATGAAGTCTTTAATACATAGTATTAATAGGTATTAGTTATTGGGACCTGTTATGGCCCTTACATGGACGCTTTACCCTTTCTTGCGACTTACCTGCCTGGCTACCTAGCTGGGCCGAGTGGCACGCAGGCTGGGTTGCATTGCCGATAAACAACATAGATTCTCTAAGAGAGCAGCTTGTTTCGGAGGTCCGAACCAGGTATTTTGACACTTTCTCCTGTCATTCGTTCAAATTAGAAATGCTGAAGGTACAAAAACTTATATTTGGCTGCATTCTCTTTAGGTTTTCAATTTTTTAAAAGAAGAACGTGGGATTAAAGATGGCTTTTGCCAACAGTTTAAAGACGAAAGGGTAAGAATTCGTTGAGAACTGTTTCCTGTACTAGACTCGAGATTGTGGCGCACTTAAATTTGATACCTCAGATTGTCTTTTTACACTTTCCTTACCTTCTTGTTACGTCTGGTTTACTTTCGAGAAACCTTTAATCATTTAACTTCAAGATGGGACGGTTATTTGTGCTTCACTGGGAATAGTTTTGACCCTTTTCATAAATGGCTGCCAATTAAATTTTTTTTGTGAGTATTAAAACTATAGCCAGACTAACCTCGGTTTTGAGGTAATAATTTGAAAGAAATTTTACTCCCTAACGAGTTTAGTGAGGTTAATTTCATTGCATACAAACTAATTTTTATATTGGTAGCTATTTATCATTCCTAGAATCCAAAGTAATTGATTTGGAAATAATTGGATGAGAGAAAAAAAGTTTTTTCTTTTTAAATTTAATTGCTTCCAAATTGGACAAGCATGTAGTCCTTTGCCCACTAATTTATGAAACATTCCAAAGTAGATGAACTTGATGTAGGGCAAATGTTGGGCCTGATATATGGCATGTACATGTTGAACATGATATACGGCAAATGTTGCTTGTATACATATGGAATTTCTCTTCTTGTATTTAATCAAGGTCTTACTTATTTACTGCTTGATATATTAAGTTGAACACTTGCAGAGAAATTCCATATAAACTCAAGATCTTATTTGTTTGCTGTACATGATATATTGAGTTGAGCACTTCCATATCTGTGTACATCCATGTATTATTCTATAGTATCTGTTGCCATTTTTTCCTTTTTGTGTTTCTTATCTTGGGAAATATACCCATAGGACCTGCAAGTATTTTATCTATTTTTTTTTCACAGTTTACGTATTCGTATTACACCTCAAGTGGCTTATTTTACTTGACTAGTTTGACTCCATACTTTTCTCTAAGATAAACTTATTTTTCCTTACTACAGATGGACTTTACAGCTGTGAGGATGGCAACAGATGGAGATTTGCAAGCTCTTGGTTCGGTTTGCGGGGGCGACATACTTGCACTGAGATAATAAGGACAATGCTGCTCATTACCGTAGGGGATTAATTATTCTTTTCTTTTTATACATGTCATTCATGTGTACTCTAATAGGTTGTGTTAACATAACACTTTTATAATGGAATGGAAAATAGTTCGTTACCTGCTATTTACTTTGCTGTTCTACCTTGTTGAGTTCATAGATTTCGAATTACCAGGCCAGATGATATCTTTATTTTTATTCTAGATGTAAAATTAATACATAATGCACCCTTAACCCTTTATTTCCCAAGATTCCTTTAAACTAGTAATTCTCTCTACTTTCCTCTGCATAGATCCTGATGATGTCAGTTTGGAGAATTCAGTGTTGGATCAACTATTTATCCCCCAACTGATATTTTCCTTTATTCTCATCACTTCTTGATACTGTATTTATTTGATATTGTAAGGAGAAATTCTCTCCCAGTTACTCGTAAGAATGAAAGGGTTAAAATAACAACCATTTAATTTTGTACTTGAAAATAATTTTGTTTTTATAGAGAATAATTCTGTTCTGCTTGGCTTTGGCCAAAGATTAATCATATAAAAATAATAAATAGTTCTGCAATGATATCTCTGACTGGCAGTTAAAGTAATAATAATTCTCTAGGGGTGACAATGGTCCCAAGTTATACAAATCAGTGCTATCTGGTATGTGTTAAAATTCAATCATGATGCTCTTGGCATAGTGATGTAAAAATAAAAAAATGCATGAAAATGAATCAAATGTTGTGATGTAATTGTCAGTAATACGTATCACCTAAAAAAATTGGTGAGCTGTTTTTGCCCTTGAAGTAATGGAATCTTTTTTCTTTTGGACAATGTTTTTCCACTAGTTTTGCGTTTTGTGCTCTTTTGCACAGTGATGTCCTTCTCAAGGAGCATGCGTTTGGGTGGTGGTTTTGCTACATATTTAATGGTTTTGTTGCCAGTTGAGATGCCAGTTGAGATGTTCTCTTTGTCATACATAGTTTCTGTTAAAGTTCTTTTCTTGGTGTGACATTTGGATGTATCCTCAACGTAAGATTTATTGCCACATTCCTTACGAGATGTTAAAGTATCATTGCTTATGGCAGCACTCATCAGGTCTCTTTTGTTAGCTGAACTTAGTCCTATCAGAATGTTGAAGGCAGGTTTGGCCGAGCTCATATCGCCACACACTTTTCTATAGCTTTCAAATGGTGTCTACAAGAAAAAGGAAAAAATTAATATAAGCTTTTCTAAGATGCACCTTGAGGAAACATAACATATAATTTGCTGGTACATTAATTAAGATAACCCTCTTTGAACAAAATAATAAAATAAAAAGTGTCTTTACTTAGATTTCACCTTGATTAAATTCACTGGACAGTTTACCAGTATCTTACCTTTTCAGGTTTGTGTTTTGGTGGCTGATCCTTGTGTGGTGTGACAGCTCCTTCTGAAGACTCCGAATCAGGTGTTCCAGCAAGAAAAAATTAATCATGTCACTTAAAACTTCTCTTAGGACAATAAAAATTTACTTAGAATTGTACCTCACAGGCAAAACTGGGGCTGCATACAACTTGCCAAGGTTTTCTTGATGCAGAAATTACTACCTACTGATTTATTCTGTTAAAGTGGAGAGACAAATTGTCTCTCCACTTGGTGCCAGGAAAATTTCTTGCTAGGAAGAGGAGAGAGTGACAACATCTGCACCAGTGCCAGCTGGTCTACTACTAAGCTAGCTTAGAGCTTGCCATGCGATGTCTAAAAGTCCCAGAGTTTTTCAATACTGTTCCACCTTACCTGAACTGACTAAGTGTAGATTGTAATTTTGATTTTCCACGAGGTATTTCTGGTGTCATCAGAGCACACCTCAAGTCCCTTGTGTCATATTCTTGGAGACAACTTTTCTAGTCATGCTCATCTAATACAGCCTGAATCAGGAAATACACATTCATTCCTGCCATGGATGACTTTGCTTGGCCACCATCACATATTTTGCAGCTTAGTTGTTCCACCTTTTCTTTCAGAGATTCCACAGTTTTGGCAATACTTTCATTTGTAAAAACCTTTTCTTTGGATTTAATAATGCTCACTTTGAGCATGTTCATGAATCTTAAGACAGCAGTTCTGAAAGATAAGCAGACAACTTATTTTCACAGGGTTTATTCAAACATGCCAATCACTTCGGACAATCTCACCACTCAGTCAACTGTATTTAATGTTTTTACTGCAGTACTGTGACAATCCTTTTAACTGGTTAGACTCCTTTGTGCATGCTTTTCTTTCGGAAGTACCCCATCCAATGAAAGGTGCTCAACAAAATAATAGGATTTTTCCCATGATTAACTTGTAAAACAACCTTAATCTGACTGGGATGCATTCAAGATTTAGTCAAGGGGCCGGTTCGTTGATTGTCCAAGGGCATGCTCCCCCAGCAGATTTTGAAAATTAGGTCTTCGGAAACATGATTTCCAGCATTTTGAGGGACAATTTAGGGGGTTGGACTGAACCACCCAAACCACCCCTGGGTCCGCCTCAGAATCTAGATGCAACAGTTTTCTAATTTTTATCACTGAGAGTTTGGTGGAAGAACAAAATTGATCTTGGTTTTAAAACCTTCCTTTGCAGAAATGATCATGTTCTTAAATTAAAATAGTGTACAATATGTATCTACAACTATCTTACTTTGCATCTGCTGTTTCTTCACAGACAGTTTGTAACTTTTGGAAAAAGGTCACAAACTCTCCAAGACCCTGTAACAAAAAAATTGTTGAAAACCACAGATGAAGGAAGTTATTAAACATTAGCCATGAGTATGGGACAGAAAAGTCTACACCAACTGGGCTGCAAAGAACTCTTTGGCTTAGTAAAGATTCTCTCTTGTGGTAAAATGACCTGACACCTACTAACAGCTGAAATATATTTATAAAAATTCTATTTGGTACACTAAAGGGAATAATAAATTTTGATATACTGATATATACCTTAGTTAATGGGAGAAGTGGGTTGTCATCAATTGGTGCATAACTCTTTCCACCCAATCGTATCCTCAGAATAAACAAGACAGCTGTCTGTTGGCATGGGAAGGAAAGAAAACTAGAGAAAACTGTGTAATATTATCCTCCAACTGCTACGGATAATGATGAGAAAAAAAATTGTTTTTTCACCACTGGATCAGACTATATACATTTTAGAATACAGCTCAATCCTATCTCTCAGTTGTTTATCAAGGAGCCAATCTATTGAGAAGCAAGGCAGGATCAGCCACAGATAGGAGGTATACATTGTCACAGCAACTTCTTGGAATGAGGAAATTGGTTTAGAAAGTATCTAAGAACTCCAGGAATATGGATTGAAAGATTACAGCTTTTGCTTTGTTACCTGTCCTCAATGATGACATAAACCGATGATGATGAATGCAATGATATACATGCATGCAAGAATATCAACATCATGATTTAAATGCTTGAAAAATAACTGAGCTGCCACCTCTTGTTTCACCCTCCAGACTCTTTCAACACGCCAGAATTGCTTCTCAAACACCAAGGGATAATTTTCCAAATGAATTGAAAATTTTGACCCTTACAATTGCAACACTCTTAGTCTAATAGTGATTGATTCCACTCTTTGAAAACACTTTGCTAATGTATCGCCCACACCCTATTTAACTTCTGTGTCTATTTAAAAGTGGCTTAGCCAGAAATATTTTACGCATGTGTGGTCTTCACAGCAATTATGTTGATAACTGTCATTTGCTGATAGCAGTTCATAATTGCAGAATTTTCATGATAATATTCACTGTAAAAAAAATTGCAGGGGTTTCATCTAAGTTTTTAGTAAGGGGGCAACTGGTTTTCATAGGCAGGCAAAACTCTTTGGACTTAACTTCTTTATGAGATAGACTTTCTTCTATATGGTCAAATCAGGTGGGCAAAAACTTCCTTAAAACCAGTCAATTTGCTCAGTGCCCAGTCCTTAATAAAACACCTGAAATTGAGTGGTACCTGAAACATAGGCATGTTTTTTTCCCCTGCAACTTTCCTCAATACTGTAAATTGTTTATGTGCCAAGTCCCTGCAAGGGATATGGATGGCCTGAGACAAAGCTAGTTCATCTCTCGAATTCACTAGAAGCCTGAGGTAACTCAATAAACTTTCAGCAATTGATCCTGTTTTCAAAACAACATGTACAAGATTAACAAATCAACAGATCACTTGTTAAGTCAAGACCATGCCTAACTTACCCTGCGAGCAGAGCCTTTTTAACCTGTCCTCGAATCGATTAAAAAGAAGAAAAGAAGAAAAGTAGAAAAGGCTCTGCTCACAGGGTATGCCTAACTTCACACTAGTTCATATTTTTTTTCATTTATTTATTATTTTGATTTATTTTGATTTATTACAGATTCCAACAATTAAGAGGCTCTTCTTCTGTAACAATACTAATCTAATCTAAGTATGTATACATATATATGTAGTAACTAATTAAAAGTATAATAATAATAAAATTAATCAAGGTAACTTATGAGATATTAAAATATACAATACATATTATGTGGATTAAAGACCAATATTTAGCAAACAAATGTTTCTTAGCACTATGGCAAAAAACATTATGTTCTAAAACGTTTCTTGTTGCTATCAGGAGTCTATTGAACAATGTTGCCGATGTGGATAAGGCTGTCCCTCAGAGAAATCAGCACTGAGAAGATGGCTATTTAGCTCAGGACTGAACAATCCAGCTTTCAACCAAACTGTACAAACAATAGCTGAAGGTCGTTTGGGACAGTATGTACTAATTAAGTACAACATATATGTCCGTATGATGCACGATCCTTGGAGTAGATGGCGCTATTTAAGCAATAGCGGAAATCAGACCTGAAAAAAATCAGGCCTGTACGGGATTCGAACCACTGACCTCTGCAATACTAGTGCAGCGCTCTCACCAATCGAGCTAACAAGCCAACTGGGAGCAAGCCGTTAAGTTGATTCGTAATAAACCCGTGAAAGTGATAAATCAGATACAATGAAAATATATATGAAGTTCATATATTTTGAACTGCGGTATTAGATATGTATGATTTTCGCTATTGCTTAAATAGCGCTATCTACCGCGAGGATCGTGCATCATTCGTATCTAATACCGCAGTTCAAAATATATGAACTTCATATACTTTCATTGTATCTAACATATATGTTCCTTTACTCCTGTTTTTCTTTTTTTAAAATACTAGATTACCCAGGGGGATGAAGATTTCCCTGATAACGCCAGTTTCTTTGATCATTTAAAACAAATCTCTGTTTTAATCATGGTTAAAAAACACAGAAGCATTTTACTAAGTTTTCTCAGAAAACTTTCCTCATTAGCAGACAATACACAGTGATTAACATAATTTTCACAGTGGCCAAAATTGAGACCATGGCATTCCAACAATTGGTAATTAATTATAGTGATTTCACTTTTTCATGATTTCAATTTTTCATTGATTTGTCCACATTTTATATGCTAGAGGTTAAATTATACTCACTTAGTAGTTCATAACTTATATTTTGCCAATGCTGAAAACGACCCCAAACTTACACACCCACTGGCCACTCCCACCCCTGCAGCTTCTGTGGACACCAATGCCACTCCATGATTGGGCAACATAGCCACAAGAGAAGCTGCAGAGCCTGACAGCGACTCTTTTAATCTCTCTTACCTCTTTTTCCCCACTTATTTCAACCTCAAAATCACTCTACTAGGCCATTCCCATTGATGCAAAGGACCAAACAAATATGAATTTTCTGAAGCCAGTGAAGGGATTCTCTGAATTTCAGAGCTAGTTTCTCGATGTTTAAAATTACCTGCGTGAACGATTCTTGTGAAAATGAATGAGATAGAGGAGGATTGGGGTTCCTGTGCTCTGGAGATTGTTTTAGTACCAGGTCATCAAGCACATCTACTGGCACATCTTGCTCCAGGAACATATCAACTGTTTTCTCAGATAGTGAGTATTGACCATCTGTGTTCACAGAAGAATTAGAAAGATATGTGAAAAGGAGCAATGTAAAAAAAGTTGCAAGTTTAGACAATAGTTAATACTTGTGCTGTAAAGTTTGTGATATGATGAAACTCAGTTGATTTTAAGGGTGACCTACCTTCTCTCTCCGTGGAGCAGAGCACTGTTCTGTTTCCAACCATCAGCTGAAGAATTTGTTGCTGGAAGAAATGTTTCATGCAATGTTTGAATTAACAAATTAATGAATTAACCATTTCATTCTTGAAGTTTACAGTAATACTTTTAATTAGCTAAATTACATGACTGAAGGACAACTTTAGTCAGTGTCTACTAACAAAAGTCACCACTACTAATCCTTTACACCTGCATATTCTCCATACTGTTCTCTATACATTTCCTAAGGTGCTTACAAGGAGAATTTTTTTAACAATAAAGATGGTGATCATTTCCTCTATTCTTATGACCTTAATGTGTGATTCAGGGGTGATACTGTAAGGAGAAATTAGATGGTAATCACATGTAAGGGTCAAATTAAAGGGTTAGGGATTATTTCATACCGAAAGCATTTCATAAATATGTTTTCTACTATAATTAATGATTATCATTGTTCATTCGTTCATTCATTCATTTTAGTTTGCCATTACCAATAAAAAAATTAACCGAATACAAAATTTATGATACATCAAAGATAAAATGAACTATTCTAACTAAATTAACTTCAAAATCAAAGGAACTGAAGAGCTAGGTAACAGCAAGGAAGCCGATTAGAAGCTGGGGGCTTACTAAGTATAGGCTTCCTTATTTAACTAGAGGATAAACCATACAAATCAAAGGTGCTGAATGAAAATTTAGATTAAGTTAAAAAGAAAAAGAAAGAAAAAAAAAAAAAGAAAAGGTGTGTATATAGCTTAAAGAAGAATATATTTATAAACTAAAAATTCAAAGAAGAATTTTTTAAAGCCTTTGATAAACAAGCTGATGCCTTCAGAGTATTGAACTTCCCGACTTAGCGTGTTGAAAAACTTAAAACCTTGATGTTGACCTTATAATGTTTGTAACCTCTAGACAGCTCTTTAATTTCTCACCTCTAGCTGTGTCTTTGGCTTTCCAGTGACAAAAAACTGTTGCGAAATTTGAAGCATGTCTTTGACATTACTGTCCGTGATTAAACATGTTTTGACTGTGTGAAGGACATCAGCAAAGTCCACAGCATTGCAATGTAACAAAAACGTGTTATAAGGAGTGCATAACCTAGAAATTGGCAAGTAATTCATGGCAGTCTCCATATAGACTCCCTGTTACCCAGTCTCCATATAGACTACCCGTTACCCAGTCTCCATATAGACTCCCTGTTACCCATTCTCCCTGTGTACCCTGTGTACCCGTGTGTACCCTGTGTACCCTGTGTACCCGTGTATACCCTGTGTACCCTGTGTACCCGTGTGTACCCGTGTGTACCCTGTGTACCCGTGTGTACCCGTGTGTACCCTGTGTACCCGTGTGTACCCTGTGTACCCGTGTGTACCCTGTGTACCCGTGTGTACCCGTGTGTACCCTGTGTACCCATATGTACCCTGTGTACCCGTGTGTACCCTGTGTACCCGTGTGTACCCTATGTACCCTGTGTACCTGTGTGTACCCTGTGTACCCGTGTGTACCCAGTGTACCCTGTGTACCCGGTGTACCCTTTTTACCCGTGTGTACACTTTGTACCCATGTATATCATGTATATCCTTGTATACCTCGTGTACCCTGTCTACCTTGTGTACCCTCTATACCCTGTATATTCATGTATACCCAAGTATATTCATGTATACCCAAGTGTAGCCTGTATCCCATGTATACAGGAAACCTGGCAAACATCAGTTGGAATGAATGGAAGCTCTCTGGCCGAACACAATCCCGTTTTGTACGTTTTGTACAAATTAATTATGAATAACTTATTATGATTTTATTAGCCCGGGGGGAAATCCCATATAAAATGGACTGGGATGCTCGTCTGGAATTTTGAAATAAAATCCTAAAGGAGGGAAATGTATGCGTGGCCAAACCGTTTTGGACCCCTAAATGAGACCATTTCAATCTTTATTGATATGAATCGAGTAAATAAAGCCTGGAGCAATTGGTTCTTGAGTAATAAGCTCCTGTGATTTTTAAATATATTTTTCATCGCGTGCAAACATAAAAGATACCCTTACAGCTAAATGTAACTCGATTTTTTCCCAGAACACCCAAAGTGAGACCATTATCTTGAAATTTACAGTCCTAAGCGAGACAACGAGCATCCCAGTCCTTTTTATATAGGAGTCCCCCCGGGATGATTGGTCGGTCAGTTCAAATTGAACGTTGTGCACGGTTACGTCAAAAAAGCCAACAGAAATTGGACGAATGGTTCCCCAACCATTCCACTTCAATTAATTACGCTCATATAGGGGTACAAAGGAAGAAATTAAGAGAATAATTTAACGATACTTATGATTTACGTTTTTTTTATTTGTTACAAATTAATTACAGTTGCGAATCATTGTATCCCGAAATGAGTTACGACATAACAAAATGTTGAAGTTGGAATGTGGAATTCATGCAATTCAAAATTATGTTTACCCTCGATTAAAGACCAGATTATATTTAATATAACGCTAACTTTTATGAGTGATTTATGGCAGCTAGCTGATAGTTTGTGCGTATTGCAAAACAGTGTCCACTTTATATTCAATCAGATGGAAACACAGGCCACAATGTATGATCAACGAAGTTTATTGGTTAGCAGATAAAACTTTGTGCTAGCTTCGACCTGACTGAAAGACTGAGTGATCTGAAAGGCGATTTTGTTTTACTAGGCAACTGAGTACTACACAGACAATTAAGGGGTGTGTTGCCCATTGCCCATCACATCTTAGCGCGATTTTGTTGCCCTAAAAGAATATCTTGAATTTCACACAATAAGCCTTTAAAATTATTTGGATTCTTAATACACTGAAAATAGTTTCAAAAGCAATAGTTTTTTCTAAATATAATGGCGGAAGTCACGACTGCTCGATGTTTACTATATTTGTCTTTTAGATAGTACCATTTGATATGGTAATAGAACAATCAGTCCGAATTTCCTTGGTTATCAAGAACTGAAATACCATAGTAAAGATTTTTTAGAGCGAAATGTTTTTTTTCTTAAAAATTCTAGTTTTCCTTGAATTTGCCTCTCTGTTTTAGAGGTGACTGTAGTCAACTGTATATTATTTCCAAGCAGACTCTTGCTCACAAAATTATACAATATTGATATATTTCTGTAGCTTGGGAGAACACACGTGTTCGAAATAAATGACTCAACGGAGTCTAAAAGACAGCTCTCTTCGAGTGTCCATGGTCCGGGCTGCAAATTATATCCCTCATCCTCCAGAATATCTGCTGTTCGCCGCCTCTTCAATGATGGTGGTGTAGAAGTTATTCTCTTCTTTTTCTCGGCCTTACCATCGTCTGTGCTGTGAGTAACCCTTATTCCATATCTATTTTCACAGTTGAAACATGAACAGTGGATAGAGCAAGGTTTACCGTTGGAGTAGCAGGGACATTTTGTTCGCCTCTGACCTTTTACATCCATGCAAGAGTTTTGACCTGTTTTCCGTCCTTTAGCCCTGCTTTCTCCACACCGGCTTGACAACTTCTGGGGATTCTGACTGCGATTGTTGCAGTTGCGGCACTTGCACTGAGCCTGGCAATTCTTTTTGTTAGAAACACACGGACAACGAGAATTTTCACTTGAAACACAAAAGCGCTCACTTCTGGATTTTGCCTTCCGTCCACAATAGCAAATTCGGGAAATTGTCTGTTCCTGAGCATGTTCAAGTTCACCCTCGATAGGATCTGCAAAAAAAAAAGTCGTTCATTACTTGGTTTTATTATTATTATAATGATTATTATTATTATTGTTATTACTATTATTGTGAGGTCGTGTAGTGTTGTTGATGTTCGTTTTCGTTTTACCAGCCGTGTAACTACTAGCATGGCTATGGTCCATATGGTATTAAGAGGTCTCGAGGTTGCCTAACCGATGCAGCTACACCGTCTGTCTCAGGTTTCCTGGTATGGAACGCCAGGACTGTCTTATGTCAATGTTCATTATTTAGTTGCTATGCTTTTCTCGTTACATGCAGTACGATTGTCGTTATATGCAGCGCGTTAGTCGTTATATGCAGAGCGTTTGTCCTTATATGCAGTGCGTTTGTCGTTATATGCAGTACGTTTGTCGTTATATCAAACTGTTGTTATGATCTACCCACAATTCAAATCACTCGTATCGGATCCAAGCTCCTCGCAGCCTGACGCCGCCATATTGTTTGTTTACCCGGAACAATTGAAAGCTAAAAAAGCTAAATGAAGGACAAAATGGTATGAGGGGTCATCTCCGCCAACATCCTGTTTCAAATTCCTTTATGAAGAACCATTATGCTATTGTTGTTTTTCAAATTCGCTTCTCATAAAAATGCAATCGAACTTGGACCAACATAATAGAATTTAGGAAGTTAGAACAAGAAATTGATTAAACAAAACGTAATTTACAACGTCAAAATAAGTCATTATTATGATCATGACATGGTTGCTAAAAGTTTGGTCACCCATCCGTTCGAGACATTTGATAGTTCAGTAACAAACTGGTATTTACAACTCTTTATTTTACGCCTTCTCATACTATAACGCAGTTCCTTGAGTTCACAGAGTTATCCCTGTTAAATTACCGCGATGGTTAGGGATGGAAAAGATGAACATGGCTTGGAAACGACGAAGTTGAAAAAAAATAGGTATCAGTTTTGCAATACGCACAAACCATTAGCTAGCTGCCATAAACTATGGCATTTCAGTTCTTGATAACTAAGCGAGTTCGGACTGATTGTTCTAATACCATATCAAATGGTACTATCTACAATACAAATATAGTAAACATTGAGCAGTCTTGACTTTCGCCATTATATTTAGAAAAAACTATTGCTTTTGAAACAATTTTCAGTGTTAAGAATCCAAATAATAATTTTAAAGGCTTATTGTGTGAAATTCAAGATATTCTTTTAAGGCAACAAAATCGCGCGAGGATATGATGGGCAATGGGCAACACGCCCCTTAATTGTCTGTGTAGTACTCAGTTGCCTAGTAGAACAATAAACTTCGTTGATCATACATTGTGGCCTGTGTTTTCATCTGATTGAATATAAAGTGGAAACTGATTTGCAGTACGCACAAAACATTAGCTAGCCGCCATAAATCACTCATAAAAGTTAGCGTTATATTAATCTGGTTTTTAATCAAGGGTAAACATGATTTTGAACTGTATTAATTCGACATTCCAACTTCGACATTTTGTTATGTCATAAGTCATTTCGGGATACAATGATTCGCAACTGTAATTAAATTGTAACAAATAAAAAAAACGTAAATCATAAGTATCGTTAAATTATTCTCTTAATTTCTTCCTTTGTACCTCTAAAAGAGCGTAGTTAATTGAAGTGGTATGGTTGGGGAACAAATTTGTTTAATTTCTGTTGGCTTTTTTGACGTAACCGTGCACAACGTTCAATTTGAACTGACCGACCAATCATCCCGGGGGGACTCCCATATAAAAAGGACTGGGATGCTCGTTGTCTCGCTTAGGGCTGTAAATTTCAAGATAATGGTCTCACTTTAAGTGTTCTGGGAAAAATTGAATTACATTTAGCCGTAAAGGTATCTTTTAGGGTTGCACGCGATGAAAAATATATTTAAAAATTCTTTTTTTCAGGAGCCTATTACTCAAGAGCCAATTGCTCCAGGCTTTATTTACTCGATTCGTGTTATTAAATATTGAAATGGTCTCCTTTAGGGGTCCAAAAACGGTTGGGCCACGCATACATTCGTCTCCTTTAGGAGTTTATTTCAAAATTCCAGACGAGCATCCCAGTCCATTTTATATGGGATTTCCCCCTTGGGCTGATAAAATCATAATAAGTTATTCATAATTCATTTGTCAACACACAGAGTACACATGGGTACACAGGGTACACATGGGTACACAGGGTACACAGGGTACACATGGGTACACATGGGTACACAGGGTACACGGGGTACACAGGGTACACATGGGTACACAGGGTACACATGGGTACACAGGGTACACATGGGTACACAGGGTACACATGGGTACACAGGGTACACATGGGTACAAAGGGTACACAGGGTACACATGGGTACACAGGGTACACAGGGTACACATGGGTACACAGGGTACACAGGGTACACAGGGTACACATGGGTACACAGGGTACACAGGGTACACATGGGTACACAGGGTACACAGGGTACACAGGGTACACATGGGTTCACAGGGTACACAGGGTACACATGGGTACACAGGGTACACAGGGTACACATGGGTACACAGGGTACACATGGGTACACACATGGGTACACAGGGTACACATGGGTACACACATGGGTACACATGGGTACACACATGGGTACACAGGGTACACATGGGTACACAGGGTACACATGGGTACACAGGGTACACATGGGTACACACATGGGTACACAGGGTACACATGGGTACACACATGGGTACACAGGGTACACATGGGTACACAGGTACACAGGGTACACAGGGTACACAGGGTACACATGGGTACACAGGGTACACATGGGTACACAGGGTACACATGGGTACACAGGGTACACATGGGTACACAGGGTACACATGGGTACAAAGGGTACACAGGGTACACATGGGTACACAGGGTACACAGGGTACACATGGGTACACAGGGTACACAGGGTACACAGGGTACACATGGGTACAGAGGGTACACAGGGTACATATGGGTACACAGGGTACACAGGGTACACATGGGTTCACAGGGTACACAGGGTACACATGGGTACACAGGGTACACAGGGTACACATGGGTACACAGGGTACGCATGGGTACACACATGGGTACACAGGGTACACATGGGTACACACATGGGTACACATGGGTACACACATGGGTACATAGGGTACACATGGGTACACAGGGTACACAGGGTACACATGGGTACACAGGGTACACATGGGTACACATGGGTACACACATGGGTACACAGGGTACACATGGGTACACACATGGGTACACAGGGTACACATGGGTACCTAGGTACACAGGGTACACAGGGTACACAGGGTACACATGGGTACACAGGGTACACAGGGTACACAGGGTACACAGGGTACACAGGGTACACATGGGTACACAGGGTACACAGGGTACACATGGGTACACAGGGTACACAGGGTACACAGGGTACACAGGGTACACAGGGAGAATGGGTAACAGGGAGTCTATATGGAGACTGGGTAACAGGGAGTCTATATGGAGACTGCCATGAATTACTTGCCTAGAAATTGAATTTTTTTCTTCATCCATTGACAACTTATAATTCATGACTGCTTTGTGGGCTTCAAGTACATCATGTAATTTCACTGTAAACTCCCCGGCTTCCTTAAAGGAAAAAGATAGAGCCATTATTAATATTTCTGTCAACAAATCATCATCATATCGATCTTTTAAGACTGACCGGATGGTTACAAAAGCTTGGTGCCACTTACACTGACCGCCTCCCAGTTAGCTCAATGGATAGAGCGCTGGACAGTTGTGTGGGAGGTCGAGGGTTCAAGCCACGGCCGGACCAACACTCAAGGTCTTAAAATAATTGAGAAGAATTATGCTTCCCTTCTATAACATCAAGAAGTGGTTAGATATTCTAGTCTTCTCAGATAGGGACAAATAAAATTAATGGAGGTCCCATCTCCTGCAAGAGGGGTAGGAGACGGTAATTTCCCACGCTCGAGATTACTGTGTGATGGATGTCCTTCCCTGGGGTGGGATGGGTGGGTTGGGTTTAGGTGGATGAACCTAGTAGGGGACTACGTGTCCTATTGTTCTTCCACTTGTACAATGTACAAATCTTTAGAAACACAGAATTGTCTTTTATTTTATTTTATTAACTGAGTAAATCGTGTATGAACTCTTCTGAACAGAAACGAAGCCTAAATATCTTAAAAACTTTAACTCTCAAGATCTGAAGGTTAATTCTCCCCTCTTGCTGCTGCATATTTCCTTGTAAATTTGTGTGTGAAGACCTAAACACCGCAAATATGAAGTGAGCTTAAGCTTACTGCAAATTGGTTAACACCAAACTTCGTTGATTTTATCTTGTAGCTGCTGGTATCTTAACTAATTCTTCACACATTCACAATTTACGACAATTTTTCTCCATCAAAACGCTTACAAAGTACAAACACAATAATTGGGCCAGCACGTGTTGCCCACGATCAAAAAAACTTTCCAAAGAAAGCCACATCGCAGGTTACGTCAAGGGCACCAAAAATTCATACCATGAGGTTGCTCTAAGGAGCCTTTGATTTTTTCATGTTACATATTATGGTAATTGTCTAGTACCTCCATCCAGAAGCCTACTTGTTATCATAAAGTAAATATGATGGAGAAATGTAAGACTGAGTTTCATGCTCATTTGAATTAATTCAAAGTCAATTGCAATTGTTCAAACATTAACCATTCCATTTCCAATATCTAGTTTTAGTAATTCTCTTTACTGCCTGCCATACAGTTCTTATTATGTTACTACTGATAATTTAGTTGTGGATCAACTAACATTCCCCTGCTTTTCTGCTTGATAGTATTGATATTGTAAGGAAAAATTCTGTCTTAGTTGGGTACTCACCATGGGTATTAAAGATGGTGTGGATTATCAACATTGACATTGAATGTACCTGGTTTCACTTGTTCTGTATGACAAGTCCCAAACAAATCAACAAACAATGGATCCTGAAAAAATCAGATGAATACAAAATTTTTTTAGGAAGATTACAGTTTAAACTAACAGAAAATATTACCAGTTTAATACTAACACTGACCTGGTTTTGCACAAGACAAGTTAGTCTCCTGTAGTAATTGGATTTGTTGGAGAAAAGCGTACAATTATGCCCTGGGAACCCTTGCCAGGTAACAGACCACAAGTTGATTCCAGCTTGAAGACACTTTGATGACAATCAATCATGAACTAACAAAAGCAAAAATTATTACATAAGAACAAACAATTAAGTGTTTAAGCTAAAGGTTTATCTGTTGATATCAAGTTATTATCTAAAACAATTTCTTTTCCATAACACTGCCATTCTGAAGAATATGACACCAGTCGGAAAACGAGACCTGTAGGTTATCTGTCAATTACAATTATAAATAGCCCTATAGCGATCTCCCTCCAATGGACTTAGCCAGAGGGGAAAAACAGGTCGGAGGGAAAAACCATCTAACAAAAGACATGAGCTCATTTTTTTTTTGCATTCTGAAGGTGGAAGCATCTGTTAAACTTTGTAAACATGGGAATTTCTTAAGATAAGTGACCTTTATCCATAGCAATTATGCTTACATAATAAGCACCAGATAGATTACCAGATTTTCAAAAGATTTCAAAGGCAACAGGGACTCAGTGAATATTTTTTTGGTTATTTTTGCTCATAATTAACTAATTATCAAATTGGACTTGATCTTTTTTCTCTAGTACTAGTCTTATGGTGATGTCATTCCCTTATCATGGAACTTGTTAATCTCCCAGATATCATAGAAAACACTAAGTTAAACATGATTAAGTGCTCAAAGGAGCTGACCTTGCACCAAGGGAAAATGAAGTAATGTTCCTGAAGGAGATAACCAATTTCTTTTGGAAGTAACTGAACAATTACACCAAAACAATTATTTACCTTTCACGGATAATTGTTAAATATTGAGAGTATAAATCCAGAAGTGTTTGACCTGAAAAGCTGCAGGAACATCTGAATTGTTAACAACCTTGAAACTTTTAGCTGAAAACTTGCTAGATTCTGCAACTCCCATATCAAGATAGTCAGAGTCAAGACCAACTTCAGGCCCTAAAGAACAGATTGAAATTAAGAAAAATTTGAACATTTTTCAACAGGAACTTCTTTGATTAGAGAGCAAGTGTGGTTCACAATGTCCATGATTGATGTGAGATTACTGTTGACTGAAGAAAGAGTGGAGGGGTACTCAGGTCTATGACACTGGGCTCTCAGAACCTCAACCCCATTATAAACAATTCTGTGGCCAATTAGAGACTCCATCACTTTTAGGCAAATGTAATTTTTGCCATCTCAACTTTTTTCTATGCATGGACTACCTTATAAAGCCTTTCAAGTCACCCTAAAATAAATTAAACACATTCTTATGATAAACATCAAATGATAACATTTCTCTGAATATATAATTTATTTAATCATTTTATACTAGTCTTCTCAGTTTATGAGCTGTTAGAGCCTATGAAAGCACAAACATATCACTACCTTTACCTATTCCAGTGCATTTTATAACTGAACAATTGGTAGCTCCAAGAGCTATAACTTCCAGATAATCCACTGAGTATAAACCAGGATTCTGTGGAGTAAATGATACCTGAAATAAAAGAATACGCACAAAATACATTTTAATTAAAGATCACATACCAGTGAGCAGTTGTCAAAAGAATTAATAAACACAAGTGCAGATACAAGAAGAATATACAGAGAAATATTCAGTTGACAAATATTGCAAATAGAGAACAATGCAATCGAGTCCCTTCAGTTGGTAATACATAGATTCACATGCAACAAATAATTACCTTAAAAAATGAATGGTTGCATTATAATTAAATTAACTTGTGATAGGAAAATGACAATCCTTACTGTTGCTGGGCATCCGCCTGCAATCCTTTGACAGTGAGTTTTGTCTTAATCACCTATTTTTCTTCTTTACGAGAGTTAAAGCTGATGGTGTGAGCCTATAATGTAAGATAATAAGGAGTTATTTACAACACAGGGCTTATGACAGTGTAACAATTAATTCTATCAAATATGTAAAACCTGATTGAAGATATAATTTATGAGAATAACTGACGTGTATTTAAGACCAGTATACCATCAAAAATGTTTTGTTTTACTAGAGACCCTGTAACAATTTACAGGGGATCCTAAAAGACAATTAACAATTTAGAAAAAAATTTGCAGTACACTTAAAATGCCCACCTGAGTTTCATTGGGTAGAATGATTCCTTTAGAGGGATCAATGCTAAGACTTTTTAAGTGAGGTCCAGGGTTTTCCATGCAAACCTGATGGGTAAAATAAGGTTTGTTGACATTACAATTACATCATATTACAGTACTGCATCAATCAATTCAAAGCTTCAGCATCTCTGCCCCTTTCCCCCCCCAACCCCTGACATTTGAACTTTTGATAACTGGTTTCTTCAAATTCCTGAGAAGGGAAAAAAAAAAAGAGTTCAAATGTGCCCATTTTTTTCTCAAGAAAAAAACAGTGACCATGGCTTTCTACACATTGGCCAAGCTATAAAACCTAGTGAAGTATTTACCTTAAATACATTGATATTTAAGGATATAACACTTGTATTCTGCTGGAGAGACTGGACACATCTCTACAAATTTCCCACCCACCCCAGTCATGCAAGGTTCAACCCGCTACCGCTTCCGCTTCCATTCAGATGATGGTTATTCTGTAGGGAGGGAGGGGACATTGAAGTTTTGAATTGATCGTCACATATCAGTAATCATTAATATTCTTATGGATAAGGATGTATAAGGATAATTTATTTTATGTCAGGTACACAGGGAGTGGTTGCTGGTTGCCCAGATCTCCTGAGCCAGGGGTTCATGATAAAAGGGACTGACATTACTAGATTCCTCATTCTAGGAAAAATGATAAATTTTAATTGATGGGGAAAGGGAAGGTGGCCTTAGTTTGACACTTAGGAAGGTTGAGAACATTGAACACACCTCAGTGCAATCCTGGAAGCGTTCTTGACCTCAAACAGCCTTGTTGATGCTGTACCTAAACAGGTTGGTTTGAAATGAACAGTTCCCTGTAAAACCCCAAAAATTTACAATCAGATATAACAAATCACCTGGTTTTCCACTTAACATGAACTTTTTACTCTTATTAAAACAACACAGATACTTAAATTAAGATTGATTTCAAAGCAGTAACTAATGGATTGGTAAATCTTAGTCAAAATATAACAAGGAGCTGTTCATAATTGATAACCATGCCATTATGGATTCAAATCAAAGAGTAATGGTTCAATCGAAAATGTCCTAAGATTACAACCTGATTATTGAGTTTTAGAGATGGAATCTCTGCTGATCCAACAAGGCTTATTTCCCAAACAAAGTTGTAAAGTACTCAGTACAAAGTTTCATATATCACATGTTACAAAATAAATGTCACTTGCTAGACAAAAATTGCATTTGATTGTATGTATTGCTGTGTCATAAGCCATGTATTTTTGTTTGCAAAAGCCTGCAAATTCAAAATAAGCAGTGTGGTATGATTGCCACACACTAAACTACTGACTAACCTCACTTGCTCTAAAGCCACACCAAGAATTATGGGCCCGCTGTTATTTTTGTACACACTTTGCTGGGCTCGGCTGTACTGTCACAACCTCAGGTGAATCTTTCCCAGTACAGCCCTTATGCTTGATTGCTAAGAAGTTATTATTTAATTTAATTTTTGCTAAGGTTCCCACTTCCATTGGTTTCTTACAGACTGCTATAACTTATTTCTCCTCTAGTTTCAACCATACTTGTTCCAGACCCAAGGTAGAAAAATAAAGATAAAATCTTACAATTTGTTTTGTAACTACCTTAACAGATTGTCATCAAATGCAAAATGGATCGGATTCTGCCCATTGCTGGTCAACAGCAGTGTTCTGTAGGACATGCCATCCACAGTAGTGGCTGGAAAGACCTAAACATTCCAAAAAAGGGACAAGTTAGTAATCATATGCTTTGTCAACTAACAGAATACAATCATACTGGCACCACCTAGTAATACATTATGGTGGACTAAAACTGTTTCTATCCATTAGTTTAGGAACAGCATTATTCTAACAAGGGTAGTGTAGTGAAGCATTTGTCCCATTTACACAAGCAAAATGTTTTCTTAAAATTAGGTTGACCTGAATAATCAGTTTGAGAATCTTCAATGGGGAAAACATATCAAACCATGCTTGAAAAAACAGCTTTAACGTGTGTTTTAGCTTTGGGGTGAATGGCTAAATTATCACTTACCAGCTGTTGTACATCCCATTGACTTCTGGGGATAAATGATTCAGTCCGCATTGCAAATGTGAGTCCTAAAAATAAAATCCAATCAATTTTTTTCGGTGAAACAAGGAACTTGGATTCATTGATGTTTCATCAATGAAAATTCTAGATGTAACATCAAAACACTTAAGCTAATAACAGAATATGGAAACAAAAACAGAACTAAAGCCCTGTATCGTTGAATCTAACCATAAACAGAGTTCAGTTCAAATTACTTATTAAAGTTAATTTCAGCACAAACCTGTAGCACTGAGCGAAAGACACCAGGGAGGACACTTCAACCAGTCGATAATCTCTCATACTCTGTTCCAAAATACAAATAATATTATAATAACTATTGGTGTGACTCAATATCAAGGGCATACTTCACCTGATAGGCAGAGAATTAAACGTCAAAAAACATCTTAATGACACTATCAGAACTCTCAAGTTAATTGCCTGACAAAGAATAAGATTTTTTACCACAATTCCTAGCCTCTGATTGTGACACCATGGGTGTCCCCTTCTCAACAGAAGCAGAGGGAGGGGGGTGTGTATTTAAGGGAATAATCCCCTGGAAAATTGCAATAAAAAGTAATAGCAAGGACATGCATTTCTTCATTCTGAGTGATAACTTCCATTGCTGAAGTGTGAAGCGTTTGAAGCAAGTACAAAGGAAACAAGGAGTAAATTCTATTTATCAAATGAAAATCAGTTATATGGGTACTGAACTACAACTGCAGTTTGCTATCTCAAAATCAACAATTTGAATCAGAAACCTTGATTTCATGACAAATAAATAAATGGTTGTTATGAGCTTGGAAAAAATTTAGGCTTCTTAACAGGTACACCAGCACAGGAAATAAATCCCTCACCTTATAAAATGTATAACACTCCAGGTCAGCACTAAAAACCTGATTAGCAGCATTCTATTAAAAAAAAAATTAGAATTACAAATTGAACCGTAAACAGAATCAGACAGTAAAGGCAAAAATGAACCAAGTCCAAGTGAATGAAAGAAGCATAGACAGTGTTTACTGACAGTATCAAATAACTTACTGGTCTAAATGTCACTCGGAATGATGCAGTCTTTAGAGGGAGGATGTCTGCTTCATCTGGGGAAACAGAAAATATTCCTTGTTGTGTCTATCAGACAAAAAGGAGCAAAATATAACACAAGAAGAAATCACAACTTAACATTTATTTGCAATTTAAATTATAGGTCTCAAACTAGAGATGGGCAAACAACAATTGTTAATGACGTAAAAAGTACAAGTTTTCACCTTTCATCCACATGCACGTGATTTTTCCCTTTGTATGATTTGTGATGTTTACTGTCTGTATAAAGTAAACACAGAAAACAGAATAAACAATTGAGCTCTGATTCACAGTGGACTAAACCAAAGGAATTAAACCCTTTTTTGAAACCATTTACCTTCTGCTCCACAGCCTTAGGATCCAGCATCTGCCCAAAGTCTGCCTGGAGAACATCCAAACCGACACGAGGGACAATGGTGGTCTGCAAATCATGAATTCAAAATAGTGATCACATTAGAATCAAACTTCATGCATTAAATTTAAATGAAGGAAGAATAGGGACCTTAACAAACAAACTAGTAACTTACAGTTTCTCCAACTGAGGCATGACAAAGAACTCTTCCATTGGTGACAGTTCATGAGCTGATGGCAGCAATTCTCCAGAAGAAGTACTCTGCTCAAAGAGAGGAATCAACACAACTTATGTTGTTAATTATTCCTTACTTTCTGAAGATAAACCTCAAAATTAAAGGGATGATATAACTGGTAACAAGTAACACTCTACTAATCCCATGCTGCTGCATCTTTTCTCTTAACTGGAATTTCATTCTCAACCACAGTTTGTGTACATAATCAACGTTTTAAGATTTTATTTACAAAGCAATAAAATATTATGTTTTAACTCTTTAACCCCTTAGATAGAGTAACTGGTTTCTAATTTAAATAAGATATAGAAGGCATAAGAATAAAGGAAATAATCACCAAATTAAGAAGGTCCTGATTGTCAATACTGTAAATAAAGTACAGAAGAATGCAGAGAATACCAAAATTAATTTTGGGGTGCAAAGGGTTAAATGTCGTTAACCTACAACTATCAGAGTACAAACCTCCAGTGCTATGCTATTAAAGCTCCTTTGTCATCA